>NW_023466482.1:0-7477 GCF_013731165.1 Rhagoletis pomonella
CGGAGGACGATGAGGATGTACAGAGCGCCAGTTCGGTGAGTACTTGCTTAACTAGCGCTGGTGATTTTGTGAATTAAACCTTTTTTTTTACATAGGACTTTTATGGACGTGTCCCACCGCGGCTGTCAACTTCGGCGGGTGACGTGCCTGCAGCGCCGACATCGCCTACTCCGGTCGAACAGAAAGACACCGAAGATTATTGCGAACGTATGTGCGCCAATGTGCAAGATGGCGATGAGGAAATTGTATGCGGCTCTGATGGCTACATGTACACCAGCGAGGCGCAAATGGAATGCTACGCCTCGTGTCTGCATATCGGTGAGTAGCGTGAAAATTACAAATGAAGAGCAAGTGAAGACGTTGAGCCGCATGAAGTTGTGTGAAACGTTGAATTTGAGAAAAAAGTGATAAGAGGCGACAAAAATTTAAAAATTTTCAATATTTTGAGTAAGCTTTCATTATAGTGGGTCCTAAAAATATTGAACAGTCGAAATTTGTCGCACAAATTTGGCAGTTCCTAATAGAACTTTGAAGTCTCCAAGGCTTTCATAGTTCGCGGGAATGAGACTAATATGCATTTGTCAAAGCTTTTTAAGTTTTCAAAAAATGGTATTTGTAGAAATATAAAAAATCAAACTTTACAAAATTTTCGCGAAAATAATTTTATTGATGAAAAAGTCTTTTTTATTCGAGATAGGATAAAAATGCGTTTTAAGAAAAATTTTAAAATATTTTTGAAAACATTTTATTTGAAAAATTTCTCCAAAAGTAGTTACAAAAAAGTATATTGCTTTTTTTGTAAATAAAAATGGTTGAAATGGCGAAACTCGACAAACAAATTTTGACAGTTCTGTAAGAAATTTGAATTTGAAAAAATATAAAAATTAATAATTTTAAAAAAGTTTCATTATTATTTATGTTATGAAAAATTTCTTTTTTTGAAAAAAGTTTGAATATTTTTTAATCATTTTGTTTTAAAAATTTCGCCAAAAGTAGTCTTAAAAATACTATATATTTTTGCAAGCCTAATGTTAAGATTAAAAAACCATATTTATAAAAATATAAAAAAGAATAATTATACAAAATTGTCGTAAAAATATTTGACAGTATGTATGATTAACAAGTGTTTATTTTTATGCCAAGAAAAATGCGTTTATAAAAGCTATTTTATATTTTTGGCAACATTCCGTTTGAAAAAAATCTTACTATATCTTAGAAACTCAATGTTTTAAAGTTTGGTTAATAAGTTTTTATTTATAAATCTTAGTATTTACATATTTAATGAAAACGGGATTTCAAAAAGTATAGAAAAATTATTATACTTTCATTCACTTTTTCCAAAATATTTTAATAAAAATACATTATAAATTTTTATTTTCATAAAAAAATAAAATAATTTATAGTTTTGTAAAAATAAAAGGTACTTTTTATAAAAACTAAAACCATTAAATTCCCTATTGAAATTCAACAAAGAGTTTTCATTAATTTTAGTAAAATAGTGTATTTATATAAAAATATCGAAATATTTTCGGAGAAAAAAGTAAGTTTTGAATATGTTTTTTCAATTCAGTTTCCGCATAATAACAGTTATTTTCTTATAAAAAGGAAAAACCTCATTAAAAGGACTTTTTATCGAAATTAAACATTCTAAGGGCCGTTTTCTCAAGTAATCTGTAACTTTAAAGCTCACTTTATATTTAACGGTTTCATTAAAATTTATGATTGTGTCTAAAGTAAAGCATTTTATTATCAGTTTTAAATTAGTTTACAACCAAGAAACATATATACGTCAAAAACCTATAATGGAAATGCTTAACTTTAGGCATATCTTAATTCTTAATCCAACTTTGAAATATAAAGTGAGCTTTAAAACTGAAGGTTTCTTCAGAAAACGACCTAAATAACTAAAAATTGTTTAAGTAATCAACAAAGTCAAATTATTTGTCGAAATGGTTTTAGAAATATTTTTTGATAAAGTTTAGGCAAAAATACTTTTTCAATAACTTTTATAATACAGTTTACATAACATATAAAATATTTTTCTTATAAAACGAAAAAGCATTTCATGAAAAATATTTTTTTATAAAACATACATATTTTAGCATGTAAGTAAAGGAGTGTGTATTTTTAAACAAAGTAAAGTAATATATTTTTACTCAAATAACAAAATTTAAAAAATTTAGAAATCTTATGAAAATGTTTTAATATATTTTAAAACTCAGATTTTAAAAAATATAAAAATATGTGTTTATTATATAAAAGGTATTATTTAAAATATTAAACAAAAAATCATAGAAAATGGATTTGCAATTAAATTTTCTAAAATTTAGCTAAATAATTGTTTAATAGAAATTATTAATATTTATAAAATGTCAAAATATTTTTGGACAAATTTTGTGAAATGAAACGTTTTTTTGGAAAAAATAACAATTAAGGTTCAGTTAAAAAACGTTTTTTCTTTATTTAAATGAAATAAATTCTAAATAGTTTTTTTTTTTAATTAAAAAAGAATTGCTTAAAAAGATTTATTTATAACAACTACCTCTTTCAAAATTAAGCTAAAAATTATTTTTTATTAAGTCTTAGAATTACAAATTTGTATAAAAACCTTATATTATTTTTTATAAAAATTAAATATTTTAATAGGTAGCTAAATGTGTCATATCAAAATATTATAAAAATATATTTTTGGAGAAATACATAAATAATATGAAAGAATTAATTTCTCCATACTTTTTAGAATTCCACTTGCACAAATTACAAAATGCATTTTTTCAAAAAACGTGTATTTTTTATTTAAAACAAAATGAAGAATGTTATTAAAAGGATGTTGTTTTTAATTTAATATCTTAAAAGTGTTTATTTAGCATCTAAATTTTAATAATTCACTTTTGAAATGAAGATTTTTTTCGGACAAAAATCCTTATATAAATTAAATAATTTATTTTTACGAAAATGTCAATGTTTTAATCTTTTTGAAGAAATTTTATGGAAAAAATTACTTCTCAATGTAATTCAAAATTCAGTTTAAAAAAAAAAAACCTATTTTTCGTGGAAAAGTGTATTTTTATGAAATAATATATAAAAAAATTAAAGTAAATACATAAAAAACTTATATCACTTACATACATATATACATATACTCATATTTTACAGTTTTTATGAACACCTAAATCAGTATTTCCTTTCCAACTTAGAAATATTTCAATTGTTATAGTCTTTGGCCTGTTAGCACCATCTTTCTATATAAATACCAAATATTTTTTTCTTTACAGATGTAACGGTTCAAAGCAAAGGATCCTGCAGCACTCGGTGAATTGTCGGAGATCCATTGATACCGAATCACTAAAGCGGACCGAAACACATTAACTAACTTCTAGCGAATTTCTAAAGTATTTCAATTTTACTTGCATTACTCCTAACTTAATATAAAGTTAGTTTGGTAATAGATATGTATTTTAGTACTACTATCTACTACTACTACTACTACTACTACTATTACTACTATTTTAGTTACTACTTAGGCGCATTTGTAAATTATACTTATTTATTTATTTGTTCGAACGAAATGCAACTCAAAGAGAATAAACTATCAAAACTATAAATTTATAGACAAGTGGCTATGTTTTATGAGCAAAATGATATTTATGTTAGAAATTAGAGAAATGAAAAGTTTGTCAAAAAGTGTAGTCCTCGCTTATTGCATAAAATCTTAATATCTGGTCCTCTGACTGGCTTTTCTAAGCATCAGACTTATGAATGTGTATCCCAAATAGTTGGAGCTCAATCCAAGTTGACTTTCTATGCAAACTGGAGAGAAGGACTCACGAAATAACACCATTTCACTGCTCTTGTTAAAAGTGCTAGAACAGCTGATTGACTATCAGGTATGCACCAGATAGGCGATCAACTCAGGTTCTAAGAATTCAAAAGCTTCATAGTAAAATCGTTTTAGTATAAATTGGAAACTGTGTTCAGAAGTTATTTTAAACTTACGATACCGCCTTTTGAAGCCAGATACATACTATTGGAATTCTCTTATGAACATTTTTGAAAATTTTTAATTTTTGAATTCTGAGCTGGAAAGCTAGAGAATGGCGTTAAGTCAAAATTTAAAAGGTCGAAGTTTATGTTATTTAATGAACAGTGGCAATAACCTGATTTAGAATTATAGTCAACGATGTATCCACTTAGCATAAAACGCCATGGTCCAGTATCAAGCCTCTTTTCTGTTTTTCAACATCGATTTGCTCGAGTCGTTGTTTTTGAACTAAGTACTTAACTGCATGCCTAAGAAACTCTATTTGAAAAAGGAATGACCATAAGGAAGAGGAGTTTTAGTTGAGCAGATTTGAGGCCGAAAATTAAGGCATGGTTATTGACATTTGAGGCTCCTACACAAGCTAGACATGTGTTGGGTATATTGTGGTCGATTCTGTGTAGGCAAGAGTTTAACCTGCTACAATATCCTGACTGTAACTGTATCAGATTGACGTGGATTTGTGAAGCACTTCATCTGCTACAGACGTTGGTTGGATACCATTTACGGTACTTGCAGTTAGAGAGCTCAAGAGGGTGGTGGCAGGCCCTCGGTGAATGTCGTTTAAATCATGTCTTTACACAATGGGGTCTAGGTTGTGAATGTCTTCCTCGTTGTTGTTGTTGTTGTAGCAGCATACAAATTCCCCAAAGACTCTTTGGGGAGTGTTGCTGGAGTGACAGTCCTTGGCCAGATATAAATCTGGGTCGTTCCGGTTACGTAGACCCGACTGTCGTGGGAACGAGGAATGTCTTCCTCGTCCTGTACCTCGGTGACGTTCCCGCTACCAGCCAATACCATTGTGGGTGCTCCAAACGGGAACCACTAAGCAAACACGATAACAAAAGTGTTCTACAGTATTCCAGTATGTCTAAAACCCTGTCAGCTAGTCACCGATGACCATAGTTTACAGCCGTCCGGCGAATCTGTTACCAACAAAGTTTCTACGCCTTTTCACGAAGCGCTGCAAGGGCGCGCACAATGACGAGGCGGGCCATTAACAGATTGAACGAGGTACTGCATATGGCTGCCGAAGTGATGCAGCAACTGCTGAAGCTTGCTCAGGCTTTGTTGCTTTTTCCATTTTTCCTAAAAAATAGCTGCTCCTCCAGCTACCTTCAATTCTGTTGGAAGCGTCGCTGTTAATGGTAAGCATGTCCAATCGTCGAAGTCAGGCTTGGTATTAAGGCCAGAAGACAAAAATCTGAATCCGAAATAGTTGGTTCTAAAATTGTAAAGGTAAGACGCGGCTAATAAAGAATGCGCTTCAAATCAAGATTCCTAGGCCAACAACTATTGCCTAAGGTGTATCCAAAGAAAATCGGCTTAGAGCTCTTTTTCGAATCGCAAGATATTTTCACCGGCGCATCATCATCCATACGTACTTCACCTCCAAGCCAAAGCAATCGTTGTATTTTGACGCGTTTGATTATTCCATGCCGTTACAAAAGCTCGCAAATTTCGACATTCCATCTTCTTAGATAGCTATCGGGCACATCAACAGGGCCATAGCTTAAGAGATGATGTCTTCGTACTTTAAAGGTCGAGTATAAGATCAACGAAAAGAGTGCTGCGCAGATTTATGCAGCTACCTTAGCGCAGAGTTAGAGGTGCGCACATCAACATATAAATTAGACAAAGTTTTTTTAACAGCGATCGCCCCTCGGCAGGCAATTCCAGATGCCATCAAAAGGCTTCTTATAAAATCCATTTTTCGTTCAGAGGCGACGGAAAACATTAGGTCTGATTGAATGATGGACGTGAGCTTTGCCCATATGTTGGTCTGCGTACTTCTTCATCAAATGAGTGGAGGCCTTTTAATGAAATTTAGCTAAATTTAAATTGAAACCTACAGAACTGTGATGAAAAATCTTGTGAAAACTTAGTTGGAAGCTGATATTTAGAGAGAGATCTCAGAACTTATTTCTTAGAAATCATTGGTAGTTTATTTAAAATCATGAAAATTCTAGGGAACAGATGGCATCTGAAATCTAGAATTGTAAACTGGATGCACACGGCTACAGGCCCAACGCCATGCAGTTCTGGCGGGCTCTTAAACGCCACCAATATCGGTACAATATTCGCCATTTGTTGAACTGTCTTTTGTAAGACAATTGAGAAACTGCAGACAAGATAGTATTTTTTTTTTGTTTATTCTGGCACGAAAATCTTACAAAAAAAAATCGTTTGCCAACTTTTATGGTAAAAAGCTCTTTTGATAGAAAGCACTTGAGCTTTTCCAAATGGAGATGTATGTACATATCGTCACCTAAGGGTGAAAAGGTGCCAAGTCCATTTTTTTAACTGTTCAGAAGAGACAAAAATCAATATAATTTCCTATTACCTGCCATTCTACATCAAAAACTAAATTTTGAAAAAAATTGACTTGGCAGCTTTTCACCTTTAGATAGCGATATATTATTTTGTTTGCGCTGCTCCAACAGTCACAATGGCCAAGTGAACCAAGCACTGTTGTGCCATTCGAGAGATCCTAGATCAAGTCCTCGGACCGAGAATTTTTTTTTAATATATTACTTTTTTAAATTTAATTTTATCTTTTTTTGCTATGTAATTTTATTGTTTAAAAAGTAAAATATGTATGTATATATTTTTTAAATTTTATTTGTTTTTAGAAACGGAGTTTTGTATTTTTTCATTAAATTTTTCATTTTTAATAGTTTTCTTTTAATTTGGTTATTTTATTGTTTCCAGAAAAAAATAAGTGAATTAGCTATTCACTTTTTAATTATTTTTTTTTATATAATTTTCTTTTCAATTTTAGATTTGTTTTTATAAAAAGAAATATTTTTTAAATTTTCATTTTATTTTTAGAAACCTATTTTACTATTATAAGTATGTTTAGTTTTAATTTTGCTTTGATATTAAGATTTCATTGTTTCAAAACGAAAAATATGTTTTCTTTAATAGATTAAATTTTTAGAAAACTGATTTTTAGAAGACAAACCGAATAACACTAAGACCTGTTCGTCAGCAGATCTTTCTATCCTTCTTTTCTTTTTCGTTTCGATGGCTATAGCCATCTTTCAATTAGACTTTCGAAAAAGAAAAGAGCTTTCTAGAAAGTCGCCAGAAATGACAATTGTCAGTTGAAAGACAATTGCCAGAATACAACTGTAAATCTTATTGTGGTTTAAACTTAGTTTAAACGCCGACTAATTTAAACTACGGTCAACCAGCTATTTATTATGAACGTAGTTTGCGTGATCTTCATTTAAATGGGCACTTAAGAACTGCTCCTTAATGTTAGATAACACTTTTAATTTCAAAAATATAACGACTTTGCTCATTTGCGCGCGTTCCTATATTTGCACTGCCCTGACTGATGCTTTAGCGCGTCATCTACCAACTCAATTTGCTAACTTAATGTTATTGTGGCGAATACTGCGGCAACACAAAGCGAACAACGAGAAATAGGCA
>NW_023466483.1:0-7476 GCF_013731165.1 Rhagoletis pomonella
TAATCGTTCTTATGTCTATTATTTGGGCAATAAAAATAATAGATCATTATCCCCCTCTCATCTTCAGCGACACGTTAACAAAAAAAAAATGTGGAGCGTTTAGTAGGGATATGAGAATGGTGGTTAGAATGCAATTCACGGGCTGTGGTTTGATCGACGTTAGACCTTACATCGAAATCGTTCCACATGATCTTCATCAACCCCATCCTGACTCGTTCAGTTCGCCTTTAAGCGCATATGTATGTATGTACAAATGCTCCGTCTTTCGTATTTAGTTTCAGTCCGCCTTACATAAGCTACGGTAGATGAAAGGCATTGGTAAATGATTTGGTTATGAAACTTTTCTTGTTTGCTTTGATCGATTTACTAGCAATGTACTGAGGATATAATATAACAAAACTATGGATATAACAAAACTAAACTTAATTAATTTATTCCAGCCGGGTACCCTGTAATAAGGCAGGATCAATGGAGTCTGGAGGCCCGCCATATATTCATCGAAATTCTTGAGAAGGCGAATGTACTGAATGAGTTAGCGTGTTGTGATTAAATCGGCGGAATAATTGCCAAGCACTCGGTGTTTAGCATCGATCAGTTCATATGAGTTCGAACCAAGTTTCCGTGAAACATAGGCTCTAATTTTTGGTGGGGCTAGTTTTTGTGCATAGCCCTCTCCGGCCACGGACGGTTTAGGATTGGGAATGAACACTTCCGAGCCTATCTCGAAATGGCGTTCTCTTTTGCGGGTCAATGCCCGTTGTGCGGTTTGTTGATATTGTGCGAACTGTCTGTCTCGAATTTCATCAGCCAGAACTTTACGTTGTTCCACCTCCTGGGTATGGTATGGATTTACATCCAATAGTAATTTATATTCGTTTCCATCTTTCACATATTCACGACCGGTGTGCAGAAAATATGGCGTGTAGCCCGTGGCTGAATGCACTGAAGTGTTAATATCATGAATAACACGAGAAAGATGGTTTTCCCAAAAGGAATGTTCAAGAAGATCAGCCATGTGAGCACGTAATCCAAGTTTAATGCTTTTGTTTGTCGCCTCTACCTGATTGGCTTGTGGATGGTACAAAGGCGTTTTCATGTGTTTGATGTTATAATCAGCGCAAAGCTTTGCGAAAGTTTGACTGATGAATTGAGTACCATTATCTGATATAATGAGTTCGGGCAGCCATTCACCGTGAATATATGTCGAAGATAATTGACTACGGATATGGCGTTTGCATTTTTCATGGGCTGCGCCCAGACATATCGCGAGTAACAGTCGATGGCTACGAAGATCCATTGGTTACAATTTTTAGAGATGGGCAGCTTACCGACGAAGTCAATCGATAATTGCCTACCCGGTCGTTTTGGTTCTCTATATTCGCCGTGAGGTGTTTTGGTGCTCTCATTACTTGGTTTAATGCGGTGGCATAGTTCACATTGCCGAACGTACTGGTAAACGGACTCATACATGTTTGGCCAGTAATAGCGTTGTGAGATACGTCTGTAAGTTTTCCAAACACCCTGATGCGAATGTTGGTTGTGGTTTTCATCGAGAACTTTGGCTCTCTCAGAAGATGGTACACAAAGTGTCCACAGTATTTCCGCACTTTGATTGGAAAATATCAGTCGATGATATAGAAGGTTGTTTTCGATTTTGTATCTATCTAATGGTTGTTTTGAGGCCATGGCATGCATTTTGTTGTACCATTTATCGCCAGTATTTGGGTCAATGTTAATCACGGACGTGATTGGGGAAAGATTCACGTGAAAATCACTCGGAAGGTCAATTGGGTTTCTGCGAACGATGTTGAGAAGAGCAAAAGAACGAGATAAGGCGTCAGGAAGTTCCAAATGTTTTTCTGGTTTATGAATAATTTTGAGTTCGTATGGTGATAATCGGATCGCCCAACGACATAAGCGACCAGTTGGATCTTTGAGAGTTTGTAGCCAGCGTAACGCTGCATGATCCGTTACCACAACCAATTCACGACCCTCAAAATATGGACGAAACTTTTCGACCGCTAAGAGAACGGCTAGGCATTCCCGTTCGGATGCTGTGTAATTTTGTTCGGCTTTCGAGAATTTCTTTGAAAAATACTGAACCACCCGTTCATTCCCATCATGTTCTTGTACTAGAACAGCTCCCGCCGCGATCAGCGAGGCATCGGTATAAACCTTGAATGGTTTTGAATAATCTGCCATAGTCAGAACGGGAGTAGTAGTTAAATACTCTTTGAGTTTGAGAAAGGCTTGTTCAGCAGCGGTATTCCATTCAATGGGTCCCTTTCGGTTTCCTTTATACAATTCACAAAGGGGAGCTGTGATCTCCGAGAAATTTGGAATAAATTTACGGTACCAGCCTGCTGCACCAACAAACCGTCTGACTTCTTTTGCCGTTTTGGGCCGTACGAATTCAACAATAGCTCGCAGATAGACCCTCTTGAGACAAAACGTAACCCAGGAATTCCAATCGTTTATAGCAAAAATTCGATTTGGATGTTGAGATGGTTAAGCCGGCCCCAGCCAAACGTTTTGCAACAATAGCCAATATCTTAACGTGTTCTTCAAACGTCGAAGTGCAAATTATGAAATCATCCACGTATGCGAATGCATGTGGAACTAAATCCCGGAAAATTTTATCAATGAGAATGGCTAATGTGGCGGGTGAATTTCTCAACCCCATCGTCATGCGACGAAAAGCGTAAAGCCTGTTCCCGAATGCAAATGCTGTTTTCAGTTGGCTCGATTTTGCCAAGGGAATTTGAAAGAAAGCTTGAGACAGATCAATACTGGTTAGGTATTTTGCTGACTTTAGTCGTGCTAAAATCTGGTTAGTATCCGTAATTGGATAGGCATTTGGAACGGTGATTTTATTCAATTCTCTTGCGTCCAAGCATACGCGACAAGTTCCGTCTTTCTTTTTTACAGCCAGAATTGGTGACCGCCAAGGACTTTCTTCGATGGTCATAATGATGTCACGACTACGCATTTTGTCCAGTTCGGCTTGAACTTGTTCAGCCACGTATGGCGATACTGGATACTGGCGTTTCATGACGGGTTTTGCATCACCTGTGTCAATTACGTGTTCGATCTGATTAGTGACATTTAAGGGACCAGACACAGGAGTTGGATTGAAAAGTTTGAGAACGGCGTCCAACATTTGTCTTTGTTCTGGAGTGAGATTATGTGGAAGGCTGACGCTGGTCATTTTTGGTGTATCTATGTCACCGTCTAAACCGAGTGTGGAAGCGTCAATTGGCTCCAGATCACTACTCATAGAAGATACCTGAGCTGGTTCTTTCCCACTCCATTGGTTACAAAAATTAATAAATTCATCCGCCGTAACCATTTCAACTTTCGCGGATGCAACCTCTTCCGTATCACCTTTGGCTGTATTTTTTAAAAATCGCTCCACTTTTTCTTGGTTCTGCACCAGTTCGAAAAAGAAGGCCTCAAGGAATGTCCGTCCCATAATTGGGTGTTTCAGTGAGATCGGAACGACAATAGTTGGCCCAATTCGGGTAAGACTACCGACCGTATATAATACATTCACTTTACCAATGGCCTTAAAAGAGATCGAATTATCGGCAAGACCAATGGATGTTTTGGTAGGTTGCAACTGTCCCCATTTGTGCTTCTCATAAAACGTTTGTGATACGGCTGTGACTTCGGCTCCACCATCGAGTAAAACCGTATGAGAATGGTTGTTAACCATAACCGTGAGATAATCGCGACAATCGTTCGGAATATTATAGGTCAAACATTTCTCTGAGATAAAGAAAACATCGCGGAGTCGTGGTTGGTTAACTTGATTAACCGCGTCTTGTTTGTGATTAGGGACTGGAGCTGAAGTAGGTTTGGTAATTGGTGGTGTTCGTTCAGAACATTTGGTTGATGGTTCTTTGCCATCCCTTTGAGTTTGATTATATTCGTTAAGAATCAGAGTAGAATTATTACTGGAATTCGGCACTGAAGATGTGTCGATTTGTAGAGGGACTTCGGTAGAATGAGGATTATTAGAGACAGTGGATTTAGAAAAAGTGATGGATTCTGAGTACGATGGGCCACTATTCCCAATCGACTCACTTATGCGTTTTTTTGAACACGGGCATTGGTCCGACGTCACTCCCGGTCGTGTACATTTGTAGCATATCACCCGATTCGGTTGGGTTCGACACCTTTTGAAGTGATGACCCCACACGAGACATTTTGCACATCGTAAATTTTCTTCCCCCTCAACAGTGAAAAATGGGTCGACGATGGTTCCTGCTTTCGTGTCATTCTCATTTCGATTTGTGTCATTTTTATAATCACCGACTGGTTTCGAATCCGTACGTTTCTGAGATGGTTTAAAGGGTTTCTTATGCTTGCCCACGTATGCACATTCCCTGTCATCTGAGTCGGATCCAGGGAACGAAGCGGTATATTCCGAATGTGAAGAATCATCCGGCGAATCATGTAGTGCCGAAATTTCCCGTGGTTCTGATCGCTGTCTATCCGAACGGGTTCTTTCCGGACGGGATGTGGCAGCAATGAACGAATGCGGTGCAATTCGCTGAGCGAACTCCCGCAATTGTTCTAACGTGTGGACTTGTCGAGTGTGGACGAGTTCACGAAGATGATCGGATAAGGTACCGATGATGATATCGAGGTGATCCCGTTCATCCAGGCCACAGGCATTACCCTGCAATTGGAATGTCAAGTCATCGATATGTTTCAACAGTGTTTGCGACCGTGGGTCGAATTTAATCTGCGCATATGACATTATTACTTGAGCCCGAGTATGTTTGTTGAGGAAACGAGCACGAAGTTTTGTGCAAAAATCCTGATAATCTCCGAACTTTCTCAGTTCGGTGAAATACCATTGTCGAGCGGCCCCCGTGAGTGTGGGTACCAAACGCGTAACCAATTCATGGTCGGGTACCCCGATCTTATATCGAAATGAGCCAATAATAGCCAAATAATCTTCAACCGATAGAAATTTTTTCGTTTACGTGAACGCCATCGAATTGAGCACGTCCCATCCATGATGGTAAGCCTCTAAATTTCCTATCCATTGCATCCGCTTGGGCAGATTCGTCGAATATAGTGGCTTGATTTGGTCGTGATTGCGGTGGACCGGATAGCGAATAATTCGGATATAAATGAGATGGTTCATTAATTGGTTCTTGGGTATGAGACGTTCTAACACCACGGTAGGTATTGGTCATTTGAGTTTGTAAGGGTGACGGACCAACCAAAGAAACATGAGGAGGATCCACCGATGGTGGTATCCAGGTATGATTCAAGGTCGGTGGCATGGTTTGGTTAATGTCACGAACGTCAGGTATTGTTGGCTGCAAATGAATCCGATCACGGATCATTTGCTGTTGCATCTGTGTTTGTGTTCTCAACAACTCAGACACCATTACAGACAGTTGGTGCAATGAGGGTGTTGGTTCCGTTTCGCCTGACAATGAATTAGGAACTGCTGGTTGAGCATTTGAATTAACCGTACTAGTGGTCAGGGTATACCGTGGTTCAGTTGCCTGAACCGAAATCGGTATATACTGGTTTGAAATCGGATCCGGTCTAGTTAAGGGTAAACGTGGTGATGGAACAGTATTTTGAGCTAAACTCATTGTTCCCCGTTCATTATCAAACCCATGGAAAGTCGAGTTCAAACTTAATCGGGAATCGCACGTCGGGATTACCGTATTCGGTGAAGACATCCGAAGCTCACAAATCTTCGATTGAAACCTTCCGACCAGGTCCTCTTGGCGTGGAGCCGTATCAGGTTTTAACTTTAACCGAGCGGTTCGATAACAATAATGTATCATTTGATGAAGGCGACCCTGCGGTGTTAACGCCTCATTTGCATTCAGTCCTCGATATGCTCTCTCACATATTTCCAACTCACTCATTTGGTGTATGGCATGAGATTTTATCAACCATGGTTGGCCAACGTAAGCAGATATTTTACCATTGAGAGCGATTATTTCGGTGTCGGTCCACTGAACTGGTGCTGGATATAGGTTATATATCTCACCTTCGATCTGTCGCTGTTCGTCTGTCAAATAGGTTGCATCGAGAATGGGAAACAATTCCATGTTGAAAGACTCAAATACAAAACTGTAAACTCAAATTATTAAAAATTCTACCAGTCCGTTCTAAAGTCCGTACTATTAACGTCTAGGTTATAAGAGGATGGTACTCGATTAAAATCAATACAGTATTTACTTCAGTTTATTATTTAATATTATTATTATTCTATTCTATGATAGTGTGTGAGCTAAATCGGCGAGGAAAAAAAAATCAGTGTTCGTTTTGAACATGCAATTTCGAAATAAAATAATGCCGAACAAATCAATATCTATTTGAATATTACTCTTAGTATAACAAAACAAATTCACGCTCAATTGGTTGTATGTCTCATGTGATTTTCGGTCCAAAATTTAATTTAATAATATTATACCGAACGTGGGCTGAGAATGGCGTTTAACGCACTAGCTCGAATCTTCTTATGGACCAAGTTGTTTGCTCCCGGGATGCAGCGAAGGCCTTGAATACTTAGGAGTATTACCTGTATCTCCTTCGGTCCCTTCTGTCGCCAACAAGGTACGCAACAAAGATCAAGACTATCCACCCCCCGAATTTACCGGAAGACCAAATCAGACTGAGAATATTCAACCAGTTTGAGAATGTTAAGCGAAATTAATTTGATACGAATTTCAAATCTTATTGGTAATGAATACACGAAAAATAAAGAAAAATGAAAAGTTTGGTTCAATTAGTATTGACCGTGTTATCGGTTGCGTTACTGGAACTCATACCGAAAGACGAAAAGAGGAAAAAAATTATCGGTTCAAAAATCTTGACCGTCAATGTATGGTGTTACTTGATTAAAAAAATTCAATTAACTTGCTTTTCAGAATTGGCGAACTGAACTGAACGAGAATGGTTATGACTGCTGATCAATGGTGTTCGCATCGCAAATCGATCACCATTCACCCCCTCGGAAATAAAAAATCAAAATATATACAAAAATTTTGATTGAAAACGAGCTCCAATAAAAATCAATTAAATCATGCCGTGTGAAGACTGAGGATGATAATGATTTACAGTGATTATGAATTCAAATAAAATTATTTGATTCAATCTCAATGACGATTTATAATAGCAGAATTTCTAAAAGAAAAAATTAATCCAAAATCGATTAAACTCGAATATGTATGGTTCACCGACGTACAATTTTGTGACCAACAAAATGAGAAAAACGACTAAAATATTTTAATTTTTCTTTAAATCTAATTTTATGATGTATTAAATTGATTCGATGATGAAATTGCTATTTTCCTTCAGATGAGCACGCGGTTATTTTATGCCGGGCTTAAGTGTGGTTATGTTCAACAAAAACTTATTCTTTTTCACCCGTTTAGTTGGGCGCCAATGATTTGCTTGACCTTTTTTTGTCGGTCCAAACAGGAATCTCGATTT
>NW_023466484.1:0-7473 GCF_013731165.1 Rhagoletis pomonella
AAAACCAACAACCACGTGTTCAAGTGAATTGCAGCGGAATAGCTGCACTTGATTGTAGTTGGCTTAGCAAAGTGAAATAGTGGAAAATAAGCAACAAGAATTAACAAGACAAACTTAGCACAGTGCGTAGGCAACTGGCTGAGTCAGTGGTGATCGTCGGTTCGAATCCTACTGAAAGAAGTCTGATGAGGAATTGTGGTAATTTCCGAAATGGCTATCACTTCTACCATTTTTTCAAATTATTGTTGCTTTTCCACAATAAGTTTTAACTTTAAACGGCCTCAAACTCATAAAAATTGTTTAATATAATTGTTATATAGCCATAAAAATAACAAAAAACAAATAACTTAAGGACGAGCACATCTAAAAAGTTAAAACATTCTAATAATAGAAATATTAACAAAAACCAACAAAGCCAACAACCACGTGATCAAGTGAATTGCAGCGGAATAGCTGCGCTTGATTGTATTTGGCTTAGCAAAGTGAAATAGTGGAAAATAAGCAACAAGAATTAACAAGACAAACTTAGCATAGTGCGTAGGCAACTGGCTACTGAAAGAAGTCTGATGAGGAAATGTGGTGATTTCCGAATTAGCTATCACTTCTACCATTTTTATACCCGAGGGCACTTGTGCACAAGGGTTTATTAATTTTGTTCACATAACGGTTGTTTGTAACAGCCAAACCGAATCGAGATAGATATAGACAAATGTATACATAAATGCTCAGAGTGAATAGAGAAATCGATTAAGCCATGTCTGTCTGTCCGTCCGTCTGTCCGCTGTCCGTCCGTTTGCGCTAATCATAGGTAGGTTGGTATTGAAAAGAGGCGAAATCAGACTGTAACCACGCCCACTTCCCATATAACGGTAATTTCCAGAAATACGAAAACTGCGATATATTAGTAACTACTGAAGATAATTCACTCAAAATTGATATTTACAATAACTTTCAGACGAGAAATGAGAATATTATAAATTTTTGGAAAATGGGCGTAGCCACGCTCATTTATGGTTACATGTGTATATCTTAGTACCCACTGCACCAATTTCTCCCAAACTTGGCACAGTTGTTAGCCTTGATACAGCAAACTAAATGGCCGAAAATTTTTAAAAATCGGACAATAACCGCGCCCACATCCCATATAACGGTAATTTTGGGTAATACGAAAACTGCGATATTTTAGTAGGTTAGGTTAGGTTAGAGTGGCTGCCCCGCGCAGAACGCGGAGCACACGTGGGCTGGAAAAGCCCGGTATGATACCACTGGCCGGAGCCATTATTTTCTTTCCCTCCCTTAGTAATTGAACCACCGAGTGCATTTTATATAGCACAAATAGTCGAGTTCAAATCGGCTAAACAATCTACAAAGTATTTGTTGAAGAATTGGTTGCGCATGTTGGACAGGGCGGGACAGTGGCAGAGATAGTGTTCGATGGTCTCCACCTCCTCCTCGTCTCCGCAACTGCGACAGAAATCGTTGGTGAGGTATCCCAACGTTTTTCCGTGTGTGCCCATCAGGCAGTGTCGGGTGATTACCCAGACTACTAATCTGAGAGAGGAGCGGTCCAGCCGGGTGAGAGCTATGGATCGCTTTACATCAATCTTTGGCCATATTTGCCTGGTAATATGGTAGGTGGTTTCCACAGCCCATCTTATATTTACCTCCTCAACGAGTTTCGTCTTTAGTCTGTGTTTGCAGGAGGTTAGAGGTATGCCCGCATTCGGAGCAGAATTGACTACAGAAAGTTGCGTCCCCCTCCTTGCCAGCTCGTCGGCTAGGCAGTTGCCAGGGATGTCCCTGATCCAGGGACCCATACAACAGTCAAGGAGCATTTTGATGCCAGCAGGGTGAGAGTATTTCTGCATTCGATGGCTACTTTGGACGTTGCTTCGTTAGAATTGAGAGATTTGATAGCAGCCTGGCTGTCAGAATAGATAGAGATAGGCCGTCCTGGAGGGGCGGAGGTTATAAGCCACCGAGCCGCCTCCATTATGGCGTTTAATTCCGCTTGAAAAACGCTGCAATGGTCCGGTAAGCGAAAACTGAGATTTAGCGCGAGTTCGTCAGAGTAGATCCCGCTACCCACTCTTTTGTTTAGCTTGGAACCATCTGTATATATGGCCGTAGACCCTGGGTTCAGGTCTGTGGCCCTTTCCCACTCGTTCCTCTCTAGGATTCTTGTGGAGAATTTGTTATCTAAACAGAGTAGAGGAGTGGTATAATCTATCTGTCGCAGATTATCCGGTAGAGTTTCAAGTACTTTTGCGTGCCCGAATCTGAGGTCTCTCCACGGCTGGATTGTATTTAGCCTGGCCGCACTACAGCCGGCCCGAAATTTGCCGTAGAGATCCACAGGTGGAAGATTTAAGATTATTTCCAGGGATTTGGTGGGTGTAGTGGGCAGGGCTCCCGTGACGAGCATGGCAGCCGTGCTCTGCACACGTTCCACCTTGGCTCTGGATACGGTGTTGTTTAGAGCAGGCCACCATACGGTGACCCCGTAGAAAAGGATGGGTCTTATCACAGCTGTGTACATCCAGTGTACTATATGTGGTTTTATTCCCCATTTTTTGCCTATAGCCGTTTTTCAGGCATACAGGGCAATATTGGCCTTCCTGGAGCGGTCTTCAGTGTTTCGCTTCCAGTTCAGCTTACTGTCCAGAATAATACCAATGTATTTCACCTCGGTTGAGAGAGTGAGTGCCACCCCGTTTAGGGCGGGAGGTTTAAATAAGGGAGTTTTATACTTCCTTGTGAAAAGTACCATTTCTGTCTTGGCAGGATTGACACTAAGTCCACATTCCATTGACCAGATGTTTACCAGACCGAGTGCGTTTTGCAACAACTCACTCAGGACCTGAAGATGTTTGCCCGTTGCAACGATTGCTATGTCATCGGCGTACGCTATGACTTGACAACCGGTGCTCTTTAGGCTTAGAAGTATGGTGTTCACTGTTAGATTTCAGAGTAGAGGGGAGAGAACGCCCCCTTGGGGGGTGCCCCTGGTCACATACTTTGTAATGGAACCATCCCCTAGTTCTGATAGAATAGTTCTCTTTCCTAGAAGGAGCTCAACAAAATCCACCAGACCTCGCTGCACCCCCGCCATAAGAAGGGAGTTAACAACAGACTTCGGGTAGACGTTGTTGAAAGCACCCTCGATATCGAGAAAAACTCCGAGCGTGTATTCCTTTAAGGCCAATCCTTTTTCAATCGTCGCTACGATTTCATGGAGTGCGGTCTCCGCGGATTTCCCCTTGGAATATGCATGCTGATTCGAGGAGAGGTTGTCAGCTTTAATATTCCGTCGAATATATTCGTCGATGAGCCTCTCTAGAGTTTAGAGGAAGAACGAAGTGAGGCTTATAGGCCTGAAATCCTTCGGTTTCACATGAGCGGCCTTGCCTTTGTCCACTCGTGTGGTATGTGAGTCAGAGTTAGGCAGGCTGTAAAAATCTGAAAAAGCATAGGACACAATATGTCCTTAGCTTCCTGTATTTGAGCGGGAAAGATTCCGTCAAGGCCAGGAGATTTGTAGGGCTGAAAGGACATTAAATCCCATTCCACCCTCTCCTCACTTACGATGTTCCCAACGGTATCACCCAGAGACAAGTAGGTCCTAGGACCGGGCGAAAAATCGGGGGTGTCATCTGAGCAGCCCGGGAAGTGAGTGCTCATAAGGACCTCCAGCATTTCGCTACATGATGTCGTCCAGTCACCGTTAGGCTTCTGGATAGAGTTCATACTTGAAGAGGATTTTGAGAGAACTTTCCTCAGCCTGTTGGCTTCAGAGTTCTCTTCTATGTTGCCGCAGAAGTTTTGCCAAGATTCGCGTTTCGCCCTCTTTATGGCCTTCTTGAAAACTTTGAGTGCGTCTTTGTATGGTTGCCAAAGACCTGTTCGTTTAGCTTGATTGAAAAGCCTCCTGCTGTTCTTCCTCAGTGATGAAATCTCAGGATTCCAACACTGGGGTTTCTTTTTGCCCTTCGGGAGGGTGCTTGGGCAGGAGGCTTTGAAAGCAGCATTACAGGCATTTGTCACAAAATTCACTGCTTCATCAATTTTTGACGATGAGTCCAGCTCACCGAGAGAAACAACCTTCGTATTCGAGAGACTCGCTTCATCAGATCTTAACGATAAGCAGGACTTATCGTGAGAAGCGTATCTGTGTAGAGAGACCGACAGCGTATTTTTATACTTTGCCCAGTCGGTTCGCTTCTTGCTCCTGTATGCTGTTAAAGGAGCAGGATCAAAATTGAGCTTAAAGCTAATGTAGAGATGGTCAGAGAAAGAGTGTTCTTTGGACATCTGCCAGTCCCTTATCTGATCAGACAAACCGCCCGAAACAAGGGTGATGTTCAGCACTTCGTTTCTAACAGAGGTCACAAAAGTGGGGTCGCGCCCGCGGTTACATACAGTAAGATTATATAAAAGAACAAAGTCAAGTAAACACTCACCTCGAGAGTTGGTGTCGCTTGAGCCCCAGATCGTGTTATGCGAGTTAGAGTCTGCCCCTATTATGACCGGGAGTTTCCTACGATTGGTTCCTTCACAGCTTCTTCCAGTCTGTAGGGTGGAAAAACATGGCTGTCGTGGGCCATGTAGGATGTTGCCAGCAAGATCACGCTCTCCTTCAGCTGGACGCTGATGCAGACAGTGTCCTCGTCGCTGTATTGGGAGAGTAAAAAATAAGAATATACTTTTTTAATCAGAATGCAAGCTCTGATCCTACCTGCTACTGGATCTGTTACAACCTGGTAGGCATCAGAGGTCAGTCCGCAAACCTTGTTTCTAACGATCCAAGTCTCTTGGACTAGAATCAAGTCCTCAGCTTTATTGCTGAGGCGAAGAAGAAGGGCAGCCGAGGCTGCCTTGGAATGGTGCAGATTAATTTGCAGGATCTGCACCATCCTCAGAGTCGGTGATGTCCATCGCTTCTACCTCCTCCCGTTCGGCGGCGGCAATAACTGTGATGTCATTAACCTCCTCCTCCGGTTCGGAGTCCAGAAGCTGGTCCTCGTTCAGCATTGCCCACCGGCTGTATACCGACCCTACGTAGGCAGATACTGAGCTCGTGTCGCTCTCAGTATCTGACGCGGTTTCGGGTACACCCGTTGGTAGGTCCCCAGGTCCACTCGTGGTGTTTACTGTGGACCCCGCGCTGTCTGCCACCGATGCCGACTCGGAGGTGCCAGGTCCGCTCGAGGCATTGCCTGCGTTGTTGGCCCCTTCGTCGGTAGAGTTATCGGGAGGAGTGAGTCCGCTCGAGGCGTTGCCCGCCTCCTCCCCTTGTTGGTCCGTTTTCGGGTAGATTTTCACCGTGATGGAGTAAAAGCCGTAGCTTATTACCCCACCACAACCCTCGAGAACTGGGACGGAAGCATCGTTGATGACAAAGCCAACAAAACGCTGCTTCCCCTTGGTCTCGCCAACTCGGACTATCCTCCAATCATTTGTGGGCAGTCCTTCGTTGCCCAGTCGGATAAAGTCAAGAATCTCCTCCGGCTTTGATGGTTCAGCTGGGACCCAGGCCCAGGCTCGCGGCCTGTTAGGGATCTCATCCCTGTGAACAGCAACTAAGTCTGCCCCGGGCCACAGCTGTCCAACCGTGGAGATCGCTTCCTTGAAAAGCCGGACCGCGCGTTCATCTGCACACGCCACCAGCTTTACCCGCCCCTGATGCCACCCAGTATCACGGACGACTGGTGCAGGGCCGGGATACTTCTGGAGTATCCCCTTATACACCCTGAATAGACCCATCAGTACGGACTTCCAATTGTCCGTGCTGATGTGGCCGTCCGGATGGCCCTTGTCCAACACCGCCAGCGTGAGGTGCTCTTTGGGGGCCTCGCTGAATGGCTTCGTGGTGGACACGGCCATGGACGGACGGACAGAGGGAGAGGAAGTCCTATGCCTTTTGGATCCACTCGCCGTGTCGTCCAGAGATCGTTGCCTCTTTTGGCCTAGGTCCTTCCGTGGGTTCCCCTTAGTGGATGGTATGTCCTTACCGCCCTTCCCGGAGGATCGCTTATCGCTGGCGGCGAAGACTTCCATTGCCCACTTGAGGGAGGCCTTTTGCTCCTCCGTCAGCTGGTCGTGTGGAATGACGCCCAGTCTTTTAATAACCTTAGGGGCTGCCCTTCGGTGGCGATGAGCCCTGACGGAGGGCGGAATTATTTTCGCTTCTTTGGAGCAGCTGGGTCCGATCCAGGTCGTTTGCCCCGGTTGTTGTTTTACTCGCAGGAGTAGTTCCCGGCTTGTCCGTGGAGGACTTGCGCTCGGTTAGTACCTGTGAGTTGGATGTGCCCGGGATGGGCGTGGAGAGAGGGGCCGTCCGCAGCTTCCCCACCGGCCTCGACTTTCCCTCGAGGGGTATAGTTTTGCCGGTATCGCTGGAAGCATGCTTTCCCTCTGGGGGCTTAGCATTAACTCCAGATTCTGCGGAGGGCCGAATCTGTTTGGGCCGTGTAGGCCCTGTCTTCGGCGCCGTCGATGCGGTTCCCGAGATGGTGGGTTTATTGCGGCGGCACTATCCGTGCAGGGTTCCGAGGCTTCTTTTGTTATATTCATCATTACTGGTTCTTTGGCCGGCTACTAAGCAGAAGCCTTTCGGCGGCCGGAAAAAGGGAAAGGGGAAAAAAACGGTCGACCACGGCAGAGCCCCATGCCGCAGCAAGTCCACCGTTACTCCCTGAGGCGGACAGGTATCCGGGAGGCGCCGTTAGAATACAGTCGGAAAACCCCCTGACTGCAAAACGTCCAATGGGCACGGTGACGCATGACACCCTGGATTAGGGGGGCGTTTTATACCTACCGCCAGGTACCCCCTAGAAATGGCCTCAGTATGCCCACCCCCAGCTCCCCCAGTGCCAGCCCATCCGGCCCGCCACCGGACGCGGCAGGAGAGTTTATACCTCGGCCTCAGCTAGGCCCCGCCTGCTTGCACCACTTCGGCAGAAGAGCAAGCCCATCCCGCCGCAGCGGTGCAAGCAGCGATGCCCATTGCCCAGTCGGCACCCGCTTGGAGGGTATATCAAGGAGGATTTTCGCCAACCGATATTTTAGTAACTACTGAAGATTATTCACTCAAAATTGATATTTACAACAATTTTCCGACGTAATATAAGAATTTTATAAATTTTTGGAAAATGGGCGTAGCCACGCCCACTTATGGTTACATGTGTATATCTTGGTAGCCGCTGCCCCAATTTCTTCCAAACCTGGCACAGTTGCTGGCCTTGGTACAGCATACTAAATGGTCGCAAATTTTTAAAATCGGACCATAACGCCTACGGACGCCTACATCCCATATAACGGTAATTTAGAGAAATACAAAATCTTCGATAAATCAGTAAATATTAAAGCTAATTTATTCAAAATTGATGATTGCAAACAATTCTTTACCAAGAAATACGTTTATGGTAAAATTTTGGAAAATGGGCGGTGCCACGCCCATTTTCCAAAATTTTA
>NW_023466485.1:0-7473 GCF_013731165.1 Rhagoletis pomonella
AGAAGTATGTACTATATGTATATGTAGTATGGCGAGACAATATACATGCGAAATATCCAATCTATAAAAATAAGTGTTGGCGCAAATGGAAGGGGTCCAAACAAATAGAAAACTGTGAAACTGTGAGGCAGAATGCTTTGATTAGCCTTCAATTTTTTTATAAAATGTCAGATTTTTAGAGCTTTCTAGTAATAAATAACTGAATCTGCAATCAAAAATTCCGACCCAGCTTGAGATATGAAAATTATTTGATACGAAAGGATCATTGTGTTTGAAACGTGGACGCTTGGGATTGCTCCGACTCTGCAGAAATCGTTATGCGGCGTTCCGAACTTGGCGCACGCATCTGCTTCCTCATTTCCTGTATCTGGGAGCCCAGTAGATATTGACTACCTCCCTTAATGGCCGGTCTTCCCTAAGGCTCTCTGACATGGTGGTGTTCCTGGGCTTAATCCTGGACAGCAAACTCTCCTGGAGGCTTCACGTAGAGGAAAGAGTCAAGAAAGCAACAGTAGCCGTATATTGTTGTAAAGACGCTATTGAGCTACCTTAATTGGAATGAGTGGGGCACTTCACACCATACTCTGACGCTTATTGCAGAGCTGCCGCTCCGGGCGCCACAGTAAGGCTATGTGGAGTGGGCTTCCAGTTCGCCTCGAACTATGGGCACGCCAGTATTCTAAAAAGCTTTCAATTCCTAACTACTCTGACAGACCAGTACACGTAGATTTTAGTCCCAATTGATCTTTCACCGCCCATATATGAACGAGAACGGACTGGGAGGGGTGCAGTATCTGGAGTCGGGGCCCAGTTAACTGATTTACGGATGGATCGGAGATAAATGGGCAGCCTCCAGGGCTCTTGGCTTCTTGATGGTTCGTCCGAGAACGGTGAATTATTGTTTAACATCCTTACCGACTGCATCGATGTACTAAGCTATTAAACTTATTTGGGTTCCGGGTCACAGCTAAGACTGGAAACTACATGGCCAATGAACTGCCTAAACAGGAAATCAGAGAACCCTTAAGCAAGTGCTTTCGGATAGATAAAGTCTAGGCGTTCCGCTTCAGCTCAGCAGGCGCTGGGCTAAGACCTTCGAATACAAGTTGGCTAAAGCGTTCGGGCCACATGTTGCGGTAAGGCTGAATATTATAGATTACCCTTGCTGCAACAGTTCCTTTTTCCACACTCCACGGAGCTCTAGGTGTCATCGTTCCGTTCTGTTTCTCGCCTTTTTCTACTCCTCTCTTAAGGTCACCACAAAGGACTGCTTAATCCGTTTGTAAGTGTGCCGCAATCTATGGGGATTTTAGGGAGCTTTGGCATTCTTGAGCGCATACCGAGTAAGTTATTACTGATCCCAGGGCCTGTCTGCTTAAAACGCAGGCAATTTTAGATGTGAGATGTCAATTGCATACACTTCACCTTTGAATATCTGGCAGTTTCTGAGAGACGACGCTAAAATAAAAATAAAGGCTAGGTTGTAGGAGTTATCTTTGGCCATATACTGATAGAGACTTGCTTTGAAGATCGTAGATTTTCCCCGAATTTAGTTCTGAGAGACAGTTGAGAAGGTGTTTATGAAATATGATGTTGCCTGAGTCAGTCTCATCAATCCTGGACGGTGACAAGGAAAGTGTGCGACCCTTTTGATTTACTCTTCGTCTCGACAGCTTCGGCAGAGTTCGTTTGTTGCAAAGCCCATTCTTACAGTGTGTATTCCTTTTTGGGAATGCATTGCAACATAGCACAGCTAGGATACTGTACTAGGTACAGAGCGTTCCAGAAGAATAAGGACACTGGATCTACATACATGCTTGCTGGACGGAGGCACTTCATGGCTCAACTTAATGGAACCTACATTACGATTTCGTACATTAATAAAGTATTTTTTTTTTTTATATAAATAGATAATGCACACTATAACCAAAACTATGCACAAATCGACGGCTGAGTGGTAGATCGAGCTATATCGTCCTATTTCAGCTGCCGATTCCACAAATTCTGAAGTAGGGCGTTCTTGAAAAGGGTTCTGAGATAGGACGTTTTCGAACCGGCTGCCCAGATAGATCGATGTTTCATTCAGCCGTCGATATTTGAGCAAATCTCACCAGTTATTACATTTTTTCAACAAAATCGTGTTTTTGGTCGAAAATGATGTTACACCTATCTTAGAAAATGCATTATCTTCACTTTTGTTTAAAGAACAAGATTCCATCGCGAAATTGTATTTAAATGAAACACACATACCAAAAAAGTAAAAAATAACCCTCGTGCTCATATACCCATAGTTGCGTATGTAACGTGTACGCCCCGTAGCGCCATACGCAGTCATCCAACACGTTTTCTCGCGCGCCTTAACTTAAGTCATTTTAAATAAAAGTAATTAAATGTTAGCGTTTTACATTTTTACACAGTTCTCCTTATGCACATATATATTACTTTCTTCATGTACATACATATATGTATATCAATTTTAGAATGAATTTCGAGTGTGCCAATAAAAATTGTAAAAATGGAATTTTAATTTCTCAAATCATAGTCATCTTCTGTTCAATGTAATTTTGTTTTCATTTGGTGACACACTAGCTTTATTACACTAGATTCGTTCGGGTGGTGAGAAGAACATTTTGACTATGTAATATTAATATTTTGAAGTATCTTAAATTATTAAATTAAAAAAAAAATAAAAATCGTAACATTTTAAAAATTACAAAGCTGCGACAGATATTCCGAATGCTGTAATTTTTTTTTAATTTTTGGTGGCACACTCTTGAAACTGCATAAATATGTTGTATTTAATGCCTACGTCTATTGCCTCTAATAATAATAAAGTTATTACAAAAAAAAACAACGATGAGACTTTTTAACCTAAATAAACTTGATTTTTTTTTTATCGTATGTACTTGTTTCCGAAACTTTATTAATTAAAATATATGCAAGAAGAATGCTTTAGCATTTTTTTTCGAGAGAAAGAAGTGACACTAAAAAAACTAGTCGTGAGATTTGCTCACATATAAATATAAGTATCAAACTTTGCAAAAAAATTAAAAAAATCAGAGGAAAATTTGGGTATACAGTTTTACAGCCCATTAAATTTTAGTGCTAGTTTGAAGTGGCCCAAAATTGTCGTTGATTTTAGATTTTTTTTTGCTGACGGTCTTGCGCAGTTTTTCAAAAATCAACCAGAATGTTGGGGTACGTCAAACTTGTACTCTATTATACTAAAAATAAATGGGCTGTATATAAAACTGCATATTCGAAATTTTCCTAAAAATTTGTATTACAAAGTTTAAATTTTTTATGAAAACTTAATGCATTTTTTGAATTTTGTACAAAGTTTGAAACTTTAATATATCGTTACCTAAAGGTGAAAATGTCTCAAGTCCATTTTTTTTTTTTGAAATTAGTCAGGAGAAACGAAAAATCGATGTAGTTTCGCATTATCTGTCATTCCGCATCAAAAACTAAATTTAAAGAAAAGTGGACTAGGCACCTTTTCAGCTTTAGGTAGCGATAAGTATGTATAGTATATAGTTTTTGTTATAGTATGAACTATATTAAAAAAATATATATATATTTTTAAATTAATTTACAAAATTCTACCTCACATAAGAAACAAGTAGTGCAGATGTTCATAAATTATACGTAACCGCCAGTGTATGTACAAATGCATATGAAAACATTTATTTTTTTATGTTTATAATTTTTTCTTCAAAACTTCCTAGCTTGAACAACAAAGAACTCCATTCAGAACGTTATCCTTATTCTGAAATATGCACATACAAACATACACATATGTATGCGCATAATTACCCCTACATACATACGTACATATGCATAAAGGTACCAAAAAATCTGCATAAAGTATTTCATTCATAAATAGCCGTCATCGATTCGCCACTTCTCGCTCGCTATGTTTGAGTTCCGGTCGCTTAAAGAAGAATTTTGCATGTGAAAGCAACAACAAAGTTAGCTAGCAAGGATAGACGATAGCGAGTTTGGTGGTACCTCATTGAGTTCGTTCGTTTCGCCACTCGCTAACTGTTGGCGAATCGATGACGGCTAATATTTTCTGGAGTCCATATCGGGCGCATGGCAAAAACGAATATTAATATATAGACAGTGCATCTCACTCGTGCATACATATGTATGTATATACATTAGACTGCATCAAAATTACAAAATCTATTATATTTTAAGATTTCTACCAATATATTCCGGAAAAATATTAAGAGGAATGACACTCGTTTATCTTACCTTCCACTTTCATACTTTGAATGATTATTAGTCAAAAGGGTGAGAAAATAAATAATAAATTGGTAAGGTTTTGGCTGAGTTATTCAAGTTTTTCTTAAACCAGTCTTTGAAAAAAGTTCAAAAACAGCATCAAAAATCTCCTTATTATGAATCCGTAATAAATTTTTTTAAATATTTTTATGCAAATTTTTTAAGCTTAAACTGTTTGGTTAACTGAGGTGATCAAAAAAAAATACTTACAGAAACTATTTTTATTAATAAAAAAAACACAATTTTTGTAAGCGTTTTCAAATCGGTCCAGCTCACGTAAATTATAATATTTTTCCGAGATATTTTTTTGGTAGTCTTAAAATATAATAGATTTTATAATTCCAGTGGAAAAACAGTAGCGATTTTTTTTTTTTTTATGGGGAGTGATGCAGTCTAATGTACCTACATAAATACATAATGCTTATGGACATTTGTATGTGCATTTGAAAGTGTATGCGTCAGTCATTTAGTCGAATCTAAAAATACATTTAACACCGGAAGTAGTGGCACACTCACCCAGCAAGTACAAAAACGGCAGCGTGGAAATAAAAACAACAGCACACCAACTGACTGACTGACTACTCTGGTCGCAGTAATCGAGTGCACGCAGGAGCATTGGACGACGCGTATATTGACCTAGAGTGTGTGTTTGTTGTTGTTGTTGTTGATGAAGCAGCAGCGGAGGGCGAAAAATCCAAGAAATATACTCGTACAATACGAACAAAAAAAAAGCGTGCGGTGTGGGTTATTCCAGCTTATCAGCGCATAATTTCCCATGTTTGTTTTTTCGATTATGTTCCTGTTTAAAAATATGTTTTTTTTTCGCCTTGTTTGGTGTCATTATGTAGCATTGGTGTTGCTGATTTGATTGGTGTGACTGGCGTGTGCTGATCCCATTCAATAAAATATGTATGTGACGGAGACGAATTTTGAAAGTGCTGCTTTTGCCCATTGATTGTCGATGTGAATTACGGTGTACGTGTGTCAATGCACTAAAAAGAAAATGAAAAAAAAATAAATTCATAAAAATTATGGCAAACAAGTTACAAATACATATGCTGTAGATTTGTATGTATGTATGTGTGTATGGTGTGTTTTAGTGGAAAAATTGTGAATGAATTCATTGAGTAACTAAATGAGCTACAGTGCAAACCTAAGTACATTTAAGCATATTTATTAGGGTGGGTCTAATAAAATTCTCGAATTTGTGTCGTTGCCTGTTGAATTTTAATGATACATACACTTGTGATCAGCTGATTAAGTCAAGTGACATTTTGGCTAATTTAGGCTACTTTTCTTTTGTTTATTTAATGTTTATTTTTTTTTCATAAACGTCTAGCACTTGACCTAATCAGCGCCACATAAATCCACATGTCAAACTTCGTACAAAAATTATGAAAATTCAACAAACTTTAACAATTGCACCCAAAAACTTCAAACTTTTTATTCAGAATTTTCAGAAAAATGTTGGGTACCTTTGCAGTTTTGTACTTCATTAAATGTTAGTCCAACCGGCTAAAAAATCGCGTTGCCTTTTCGAGATTTTTTTTTTTTTGAGACTGGTTTTGCGATGTTTTTCATATAACAAGTGCGATTTACAAAAACTGGTGTTGGTTTAAAAAAAGATTTATTTTGCCTAACGGTCTCCCTAAATATTTTTTTGATTTCAAAATAAAAAATATGGGTATATTTTTTTCGGTATAGAACAATCCTAGGGGGTGAGAGCATAAAAATTCCAACTTAACTTTTTCACATGCATTTCTGGGCCACCCTATTGTAAACACATACTCAAAAGTATATGCCATGCAATCACCCAGCGACCTAAACGTCGCGCAGCTTTATCAATTGAAGCGGTAAAATATGAATTCATGAATGAATTAAACCACAAATCCGCCAATGTACGTCCATAAGTAGGTAAGGTACTTAGTGATCCCTGTAGGAAAATCCACTTGCTCCGAGCTAGAGCAATGCTCGTGAATTTAGACCTATGACTAGTTCAATGCAATAAACTGGTGAATGTACATACATACTATAACATTGAATATCCTAATGGGGAAATAGTTAAATCTGCGTCAACTTTTCGACACTTGCGGACCAGTTCGAAATTCGAAAATTTATGAGACATAGAAAATTTGGTTTTATACACAACCCGTGTAAAATTCGATTTTAGATACAATCCGGTTTCGCCGCCTAAGAACCTGAACGCAGTAGCCGACAGAGTAGAGTTCAGATGCGAACTATTGAAATTATTTGTTTCACAGAGCAATTCTGGTTAAGATATTTGAACGTTTTTTGGAAGGCAAGCAAGTTGCAAATGTAGATGTAAATCATTTTGCTCGCGCTGCTCCAACTGTCGCAATGGTGGGTGAGCAAAGCACTGGCGTGCCATGCGAGAGATCAAAGATTCGAATGCTTGCGCAGCGGAATTTAATTAATTTTTTTTTCTTTTTTGATTGAGTTTTCTTTAAATTTTTAGATGTTATTTCTTTAAAAAGAAATATAAATTTTCTTAATTTAATCTAATTTTTAGAAACTGATTCTATGTATTTTTTTATATAATATTTTTTCTTTGATAATCTAATTTCCTTATAATTTTTAGATTTGTTGTTGTAAAATGAAAAAACTTTTTAGTTCATTTAATTTTTAGGAACTTATTTTATTTTTAATTTTTTCAATTAATTTTTAAATTTGACTGTTTTGAAAATAATTTTTTTTTTAATTTCATTTAATTTTTGGAAACTTATTTTATTAGATAATGTTTTCTATTTTTTTAATTTTTCTCTTTTTTGCTTGAATTTAACTTTTTATTGTTTTTAATTTTATTTTATTTTTAGAAAACTCATAGCTGAAGACAAACAGAAAAACGCTAAGATTTCCTGTTTAGCATATTTTTCAATTAGTATTTCGAAAGAAAGACAAGAGCTTTCCAGAAAACTGCCAGAATTGACATTAGTCTTACCAAAGACTTTTGTCATTCTAAAGACTGTACTGCGAAATTTCGGAAAATTATGTCGCCTATCGCGATTGGTTTGAAATCTTATCAGTTCCGGAACAAAAGTTGATAATTTTCCTGCGGGGACACCTCAGCATTACGCATACTTAACAAGAGATTCATAGCAACAAAATGAGCGCAGTACACATCAACAACGCCAGCAGCAACAGCAACAGCAACAGCAACACCAA
>NW_023466486.1:0-7472 GCF_013731165.1 Rhagoletis pomonella
CCTCCCCTCTTAAGTATGATTGTCCTCAATCATTAATAGAAGGGTAAGTCGTTGAATTTTACGTATGTTGGAATGTCATTACTTTCTTGTGGCGGGCTACCTGTTTTGGGCTTCAATACTTCCTTCTCGATGTATTGTATCTTTATTGATCTTTTCTTTAGCAAAATGAAAAGTGCGATTGTTATCACGCATGTTATGGATATTAAGCCTCCGATGGATAGTGTTGCCTTTTTGAGAGAATTTATTTTATGTGTGTTGTTTATATGTAAGTCCTATAGAGACTCGAGCGAAAGTATCTCGATATGGTCCTTCTCTAATGGAGTTGGCTGCAATATTGCTGGGATAGATTTAATTGGCATTACTTCTATATTACTATATACTTTATTGTTGATTCTAATGGTTGTGTTGTAAAATATTACAACATGGGTCCCGTTTATCTCCTGTGCCATTTTATCGGCTTCTATTTTACCGCTGAATTTATTGAGTAGAATTACGCCTTTATTTATTTTTTCTATTGTTGGTATGTGGTGGTCATTGGTGGTATTACACGTAGAATTTAAGCTATTTATTATTCTAGATATACATAAATCATTACTAATATCTATGACATCTGCTTCTTTGCAAATCATTAAATCATTGTAAGTTTCACATTTATTTTTGATACCATATAATTTATCTTTTCCTTTTAGAATTTTTTTGTATTTTGTTTCAATTATAATATTGTTCATTTTCTTAACGGGTCTTACAATTATTCTTTTGAATGTTTCACTTAATGTTAGGGGTATTTTAATAATATAAATAATTTTCATACCTTTACTCAAAACGTTTATTTTTGCTAATCTTAGTGCATCTTCGGCACTTGTAAATGGAACTTTTTCCTTTTTTAGTTTTCTAATTGAAAATTCGATTACTTCCTTACTTAATAATACAGAGTTAATTATATCATTCTTTGCCCATTGAATGGCGTATTCTATATTAATTAGTTCTTCTTTTATTAATCTAATTTTGTTTTGCAAATTTACTATAGTTTCCATTACAATACTACCATCTTTTCTGATGGTGTTCAACATCTTATTTACTATACCAGCTATATTATTTATACGTTTTTCATATACATTGTTTATTACTACTTGGTTGTTATTGTTTTCATTTAAATTATTCAAATTATTAGTTATTATATTTGAGTCTTCGTGATCAGGAGATCCGGCTATAAATTCCCATGCCGTTCCTAATATATCAATTGATCTTTTTCTTCTAATGTCATTAATAGGTTTTAGGGTATTAAGGATTCCGAACGTTTGGATTGTTTCATGTTTTAGGACGGGATATAGAAGGTTGTCTTTAGGGATTTGGCCAGTTATTTCGTCGTAGGTTTCCGTCAGAAATTGTTCGTATTTTCCTAGGTCGATGAGATGAATAAGTCTGAATGTTCCGTCCTGTATTTTCGCTTGTCTATTGTCTATTGTTACTAATTGAGATTTACTATAGTCAAGAATTTATATGTCCGATGAAGAAGTAGAGATCGTAATAAGGAGAATGAAGAGTTTGTAGTGGTCTATTTTATCTGAAAACTAATTAAGTTTTTATTAGGGATTTGTGAACTATTCGTCCTGATATTGTCTTAACTGTTGTCCTGTGGTTTTCCGAAACTTTCTCCTTTTTATACTTTGGAGTCAATTTGGAACCTAGTCTTTTATTGATTTTAACGTAAATAATTTCTCCTGGTGAGAAGTCATTATTTTGAGGTCTATTTTTGTTGTGGTACGAGAGGTCAAGTTCTTGTTTTTTCTTAAGTAGTGCTATGTTTTCTTGTCTTTGTTGTTCTAACTGTTGGGGGTCGTTATGGACTCTATTACCGAAAAATGTGTCTATTGGTTTGTTTTTCGTCGTTGAGTGTATTGAGGAATTGTATTCTTGAACTGATTTGAATAGTAATTCTTCAAACGTTATTCCTACGGAAGTTGCTTTTAGACATCTCATTATTTCGGAAAGTGTACTATGGAATCTTTCTATTTGCCCATTGCTGGTGCTACTGTAGGGTGGTGTGGTATAAATGTTAATTGACATTTGGTCTCTGAGTAGGGATGATATTGAAGCGGAGTTAAGAGATTTTTCGTTGTCGATTATCACAAGTTTGGGGATTCCGAACGCTATCATTAATTCTCTAATTGGGTCTTTGATATGTTCTATTGCCCTGGAAGGTATTACTTTCACCTGGGCATATTTAGAGAATTTGTCGATGGCGGTAAGAATTAATTTTTTTTCGGTGGAATATATGTCGACATGGACGATTTCACCTGGGGACTGTGAAATGGGGGTCGGTTGAATTTGTGGTTTGGTTGGATGCCTATCGTATTTATGTGCACGACAAGTTGAGCACTGTTTAACAACTTTTTCGATTTTTGCGTGCATGCTTGGGAAATAGAATTTTCGTAGAATTTGGGTTTTGTTTTCGCGGCTATTCCTATGAGCTCGCTGATGCTCTTGTATGGTTATTTGTTCTTGTTCGGTTTCTGATGTGATATCCTGAAGGAGAGTTTGTGTGTAGCGAATTTTTATGTTGCTAAAATGGAGTGGGAATATTTCTTGGATTTTTCCCATCAGTCTTTCTGCGGTATACAGTCCGTTGACGAGTGCAGGGTCGAGGTAGCGTTTAAATATATCTATGATGTCCTGGTTAGAATAATTCGGTTTTGTAACAGTATGCCTGTGGAAACTTGGAAATGGTAACTGGAATGAGTAGCTATCTTCGTTGCCAATCATTAAGAAGAGTTGGTTTTTAAAAGCGTTTATGGGGGCTTCGGTGGCCGGAATACGGAGGTGTGAGGAGCTTTCGTCGCTATGGTCTGTAACTGTAAGAGTATTAATGTCAGTTTGTGGGGGTCTCGAAAGTGCGTCTGCTACGATGTTGGTTTTTCCGGGTTTATACTTCATCTCGTAGTTATATTCTTCGAGGATGCACTTCCACCTTTTCATTTTCCCATTATGGTTTTTATTGCTTAATGCAAAGGTGAGCGGTTGGTGATCTGTGAAAATTACAACTTTAGCGGATCCGTATAAATAGTTCCTCAGTGAAGTAAAGGCCCAAATTATTGCCAACATTTCTTTTTCGTTCGCGGCATAACTTTCTTCTGTCTTATTGAGTGAGCGGGATATGAAGGTAATGGGTTTTCCTGATTGCTCAAGGACAGCACTTAGAGCGTAGTTTGATGCATCTGTCGTAAGGTGAAATTCCTCTTTGAAATTGGGGTAAGATAAAATTACTTCTTCTGAAGTTAACGCTGTCTTTATATTATTGAAGGCAGTTAGGGCGTCACTATCGAACACAACTAGCTTTTTGCTGGAGGCATTTTTGGACACTCGTCCATCTTCCCCTCTCAAAAGCGAGGTCAGAGGTTTTGCTAGCTTAGCATAATCCCTGATAAAGCGCCGATAATAGCCTGATAGTCCAAGGAAAGATCTAAGGTCTTTCAATGTTTTTGGACATGGAAAATTTTGAATTGCACTTACTTTGGCGGGATTGGTTTTTATACCTAGCGGGGATATGATGAATCCTAAAAATTCGACTTCTTTACGAAAAAATTCACACTTGTCCAATTGGACTTTCATATTCGCTTTTTCTAGCGTGTGAAAAATTTTTTCGACATTTTGGAGGTGGTCTTTGCCAAACACTATTATGTCGTCTACATAGACATAACATGTTTTACCGATATGTTCCTTCAAAATGTCGTCTAAAGCTCGCTGAAATATAGCGGGTACATTCTTTAGACCGAATGGAAGTCTGGTAAACTCGTATTTCCCGTTATTAATTGAAAAGGCTGTCTTCTCAATGTCGGATTCCTTTAATGGAATCTGATGGAAGCCACTCTTCAGGTCAAGAACGGAAAAGTATTTGTTATTTCCCAGTTGTGAGATAACCTCATTAATTTCTGGGATTGGGTATTTGTCGGCTATTGTTAGTGTATTCAGTTTCCTGTAATCTATTACTAATCTGTATTTTCTTTGGCATGATGCATCCAATTTCTTCGGTACAACCCACACGGGTGAGTTATAGGGTGAACGGGATGGTCTAATAATTCCATCCTTTAACAAATTTTCTATTTCCTGTGTCACGAAGTCTCTCATCGCGAGGGGGTATGGGTAGTACTTTGTGTAAAGTGGGGTATCTGAGGAAGTCCTGATTTCTCCTACTACCGTAGTTGTGTAAGTAAGTTTTTCGTCCGGTTCCGTAAAAAGGTGGGGGTACTTTTTGGTTAAGTAATTTATATGTTGTTTTTGTGTGGCTGTCATATGGTCAGTTCTAACGTCTATTTTATTAACTGTAGGGGAAAGTCTCTGTTTAATTTTAATTATAATGCCATTACCTAATGTCAGGGTGTCGTTATGTATGTTAATTGTAGCACGAAGTTCTTTTAGACTGTCGTTTCCTATAATACCGTCAAAGGATTTTAATGTGGGAAGTATGAAAAATTTTAAGCTTGTGGCATTTTTGCTGAAAAGATTGACAATTGTATGATGAGTAATTTGGATTTGTCCTGCAATAGAGTTTGCGAAAAATGGTTCGTCATTAGGTATTTTTTTTTGGGACATGGCAGGGTTGGATATAATTTTTGCTTGACCCTGTATCGATAAGCATTTTAAGGATTTTCCCGTTCTTCGTTTTGCATTCTACGTATGGCAACGAAGAACTGTTCATTCTAAAAAATGAATGTCGATATGGTCCTGGGTTTCAGGGAGTGAATTTCCTTCAGCGTATGTCTGAGCTGATTGTCCGTTTTCTTCAGCTGTTAGTGCGGCTTCATACTCCTGAGGAGTTTGAGTCCAGTCGTGTTGGTAGTATTGATCTGTATCGTATTGTGGGTCCTGCTGATAGTCTTGTTGGTAGTCTTGTTGTTCACCTGCTTCTATGTGGAAGTTTCGCTGTTGTTTAAGGGGAACTTGTTGTGAGAAATTTGATGGTCTTTTCATTTGGTTATTTATCTGTGGTCTGTTCATATAGTTAACAGCTCTTGAGTGTAGGGACTTATCGACGTCCATTGGTTCTGGGCGAGGGAGTTGGGGTTTAGTAGGAGGTTGATTTAGTGGTCTGTAAAGTTGGTTATTGCGGTAATTATTAATGGGAGCCTGATGGTAATTGTTCATAGGAGCCTGAGGGCGGTAATGATTTGAAAAGTTTTGTTGGTGCATTTGGGGTATTGGCATATATGCCAATTGGGGGTAAAATTCGTTATTTGGATTTTTGGGTGGGAGGGGTGGTCGGAAGTCGTGGGGCTTCCTATTTTGGCTATTACTATTCAGCGCGTAGTGAGAACGATAGTTTTGGTTCTCCAATTTTAGGCAAAGGTGGAGGGCTTGAGGAAGATCTACTGGCTCTCTCATAGCAAGAAGTCTTGGTAGGTCACTTTTTAGTCCTCGTATGAAGGTGTCGAGGGCTTTGTCCCGATATGTCCGTGTTAGTAAATGCATGAATTCTGAACCCATTTCCATGCAACCCAGTTTATTTAGAATGAGGGACAGGTTGGAATAAACATGCTGGTAGAATTCCTGGATAGTGAGATTGCCCTGCACTAAAGAAGTCATTTGGTACTCAAGGGTACCTATATCTCGCTTGTCAGCGTAATGAAGGGTAAGGCATCTTGAAATAGCCTTCCAGTCTAATGGAGTGTTATAGGATTCGAGGGAAATGTCGGCGTTGCCCACAACTTTATTCCTTATAACGTTCAGGATGCCGTAGTATTTCGGCGTTCCATTAAGAGGTTCGTAGATCTGAAGGATGAGATCTACACTTTTCTTCCAAGAGTTATACTCTCCTGGATTACCGGAAAATTCGCGGAGGCATCTAACTACGTCTGGTATTTTATCCAGCTCTGTGATATTATTTAAGTGACTTGCGTCAATAGTTACGTCTGTTATATTTGAGAAATTTGCATTGGGGTTAAGAGCTGCCTGGACTAAATTTCGTCCTTCTTGTCTTATAATGTTGTTTACTAGTCCTGTCACTAAATTAGTCAATTGGTCCATATTAAAAGAATTGGAGTTGGAATTGGAAACACTTGGTTGTGTGGGTGCGTTAAGCACAGGAGGTCGGACAAGATTATTGCATTAGACATTTTATTTCTGTTCTAAATTTTATAATTTTTTTTTTATTTTTATTATTTTATAATTCTTCTGGAGGGTCCCTTGGGTGGTGGATCGCAGAGAATTTTATTGTTATAAGCTGGAGGGTCCCCCGTTAGGTGGTGAATCGCAGCTTCAAATTATATTATATTATTGGCTGTACCAGCCCGATATTATATTTGTGACTATTGTTAGTTGATGAGAGGAAAAAAAAATCTCATTAATTATTAAATAAGCGTGTCTTTAGATATTTTAACCAACACTTTTGGTTGCACAATTTTTTAATGATTCTATATTTCTAAATAAATTTTTACTTTTACTTTTTATTACACAAAATTTTAAATTCAAATATGCAGTTAATGTTATCCTTGTTTAAAACTTAATGTTACAATTTCTTCACTATTTTGGTAAACTTAATAACCTTCTGGGTTTAAATTTTTCTTTATTAAATTTGTTAAAAAAAAAATTTTTAACACTTTTTCAACATTTATTAAATATTTCCTTAAATTCTATACTTAAACTAAACTTACTTAAGTCCTCTTGGTGTTGGGGTATAGTTTCCCTTTTGCTGCAGCTACTCGTGGTACCACCAAACACACTTTGAAGAGGAGTGCGTTTCTGTCCTACAGGAATTTAACGCTGCTGTCTTCTGGACCGGCTCTTTTCTTCACGTTCCTTGGGTATTCCACTTTTCTTGCACGCAGACCAATGAATGTCCTTGTTGCAGTCTATTTCACTTCACATGCGTGCTGTGGATGTCCTTTTGTGAGTTTCCGCGCATTGATTTTCGGCTGTTTTTTTCTCACAGTCGTTTTATCATCACTTATTAATATTAAGATTTTCGCGCGTTGACACTTCGGCCGTTTTTTTACAGGCGTTATTTTTTTTTCACTCACTACCGAAACGCGAACTTTGAAACCGGCCCCTACTCGGGCGCCAGTTAAAGTTTTATTTAATAAACTTTATTTTTAAAAAAGCTCGCGGACTTTTGTCCGCTCATGTGTTTATTTATTTGAATCCAACTTAATATTAATTACAATATATTTCTTACTTCTACATTACACCTATGTCGACCACCAATTTGCTGACTGTTGTTTACCGTAATGTTGGTTACCAATATGCTGACTGTTGTTTACCGTAATATTGTTGCTGATCGATACATTAAGTAATTTGATGAAATGTTCGTGGAATGCTGATGCAGCGTCTGCGGTTATAACGAATTCACCGGATGTGTTATCGGTGCCACTAACCCATGGGGTTATTGTCCAATTCGAGGTATTGTAAGGTGCGGTGTTAACTTGTACATACCAGAGCTGTAAAACTGTGAAATCATTTGAAATTAAAAATCATCAATT
>NW_023466487.1:0-7471 GCF_013731165.1 Rhagoletis pomonella
AAAAAAAGGCCACCAAAGGTGACAATTTCCCCTATATGATAGTTATATATATATATCGATTCCTTGACGTGACCCAGCGAAACGCCGGGACACGTATAACTTCTTTTTTACCGATATAACTTTCCCCGGTAGTTTGAACCCTTCCCGATCACTGACCCCTACCATTTGTCTCACAGTGTTTTAAACAACATCCATTTAACAGAATTTTTAAGTGAGAGTCGTAAGTTACATTAAGTTTCCATAATCAGACCATAAGGACAGGAATGTAGTGGAGCGGTGAAAATAGCGACAAGCAAAACATACTTTCGACTAAAATGCTGATATACATACATACGTACATACGTACATATATATGTATATGCATAGATATGTACATATGTCCATAGATACATCTATAAGGATCCGCATATATATATTGTGCACAAGGGTATATTAACTTTGCTCGCATAACGGTTGTTTGTAACAGCCAAAACGAATCGAGATCGATATGAACAAATGTAGATATACATAAATGATCACAACGAAAAGAGAAGTCAATTAAGCCATGTCTGTCTGTCCGTCCGTCCGTCTGTCCGTGTACAAGATAACTCGAGCAAAAATTTAGATATCTCTACGAAATTTGGTACGTATGTTGTCCTTTATCCGTGGTAGGTTGGTATTGAAACCGAACCGTTGGGCGAAATCGGACTGTAACCACGCCCACTTCCCACATAAAGGTATTTTCGAAAAAAGCAAAGACTGCGATTTTTCTTTAAATATTAAAAGATATTAAATTATGTTTAAATATAATTGTTGAAAATTAGTACGTGGAGTAGAATTGTGGTAAAAAATAATATTATTATGAAATATTTAGAAAATGGGCTTGGCCCCGCCCACTTATGATGAAATGCCGTATTTCAGTAGCCGCTCCACCAATCTTTACAAAACTCGGTACGAAGATTGGGCAGGGTCTTCCTAAGAAATCTGTCGAAAATCTTTGAAATCGGGCACATCGCACACCTGCCATATAACGGTAATTTACAGAAACACGAAAACTGCGATAAATCAGTAACTACTGGAGCTAATTCACTTAAGATGGATGATTACAATAACCACTTATCAAAGAATTAGATTATTATAAATTTTTGGATAATGGGCGTGGCGCCGCCCTCTTATGACCACAAATGTGTATCTCGGTAAACGATTTATCAATTTTTACCAAACTCTGTGCACTTTTAAGTCGGACGGATTTCGTAAAAAAATTATATCATGTCTCCGATTCGCTTCAAGTTTTTTGTGGGTTCTACACATGAAATAATCTAACATGTGTTCGAGGTTTTTTTTTCTTCTTTTTTTTCTTCGGAGATATGATCCCTCAAAGTTTGCATTTTTTCGAGATTCTGAGAAGCCATGTACTTTTTCAAATCGTTATATCTCGGGTTCTGCTAATGGTAGAGAATTCATCTAAACGTAATTTTAAAGCTAAGAAACGGGCTTAATATTGTATATAAATGTGGTGGAACAAATGTTGTTAACGAAGCGATATTCTGCCGAAATCCGCAAACTTTAGTTTTACAACTGCCACGCCCATTTCTAGGGGTTACCAAATATATCTTGACATAAGTTTTCGAAAAAAGTTACAAAAAATTGTTGATTCTCACAAAGTAAAACATCTCGTCATAAAGAAAAATATTCTTGAAAAACGCCCATTTTTTAACCACGTTTTTTATAGAGAATTAAACAAGGATTACGATGGTATAAGTTTAAATCCCTAGTTTACTGGTATTCACTGTGCAAATCAACTTAAAAAAGTCCTACTGTTAATAGCTAAGTTAGCTTTAGGACAATCTTGACCATCTTATATATAGAAATCTTACGCCCGCGCCTTAGCTTTAAAATAACGTTTAGATGAAGTGTCTACGATGGGCAGAGCCTGAGATATAACGATTTGAAGAAGTGCATACTTAGTCAGAATTACGAAAAAATTCAAACTTGGACAGACCATATCTCCAAAGAAAAACGCGAAAAAAAAAATTCCTCGAACACGTGTTAGGTTATTTCATGTATACAACCCATAAAAAAAATTTGAAGCCAATCGAAAGTGTGACACCAAATTTGGTGTCCGATATGAAAAAGAATGTCCCAAATACGAAAACTCCGATATTTCAATAACTGAGGACGCTAATTTACTCCAAGTTGATAGGTACAATAATCTCCTAACATAAATAACTGCTATAGACTTTTAGGAATTGGGCGTAGCACCGCCCCTTTTATAACTACAAAGGTGTACCTCGGTAACCACTTAATCGATTTGTACCTAATTAGGTTCAATTATATCATTAAGTCTATCTCTGCATATTATCGAAAACGTTTGAAATCGATTAAACACCCCTACTTATCATGCAAAGGTAGTTCAGAGAAAGTTGAAACGACGATATATGATACCTGCGCCGGGTACATAAAGTTCGGTTTCTCCCGAACTTGGACTTCTTTACTTATTTTCTCATCACTTAGAATAGAATAGAATAATAGTAGGGTAAGCACTGCGACCAATAGGTCTATTGTGCCCCGAGCTAATCACAACACTGTATGCATACCCATGGACTCCAAGAATTTCAGAATGGATCCCGGGGGCAGGGAGTGTATGTGATCTTCACTTGGCCATATGTGTCCTGGGCACCTCTCCCTTTTTCGCGAAACGGCCTCACACTCCAGGAGAAGGTGCATTGGTGTCACAGAAGCGAGATAAGTTGCTTGACCAGATCCATCCATCGCTTGCGATGATGTATGGAACTTTTTCATCACTATTTTGTATCCCTGGCCCCAGCGATCACGATCCACTTCGTCACATAGCGCTTTCCAGCAGTTCGTTTACTCTTCTGTATCTCGGCCCCAAGTGCTTTCTTAAGGCTGATTCACATATAACTTTCTTCGCTTTGCTTGATAGTTCTTTGCTTTGACATATAAGATCGATTTAGGCATATGCATAAGTATGCTCACATAAAAAACGTTTGAAGCAAAGCAAAGAAAAACTAAGCAAAATCTTGGGCAACTCTTAACTTTTGCCCGCTTTGGCAATCAGCTGTCTACATGTATCTTTTCTCGTGCGCTTGCATTTGCATTTAATGACAAAAATAGGGTAAATAGGAACTATTATTGCTGTTATTAATGTATATTATTATATTGTTATCTGTTTTAGAGAGAAAAAATATGGAGGAAAAGGAGAACGCAAAAGCTGTCAAAGCGTTGCTTTGTTGTCAAAGTTTGAACTGTCAAGCAAAGCGAGGAAAGTCTTATGTAAATGGCCCTTTAGCGCTTTTGTAGGCTGCTGCTCTGGTCAGCGCCTCAGGTCTGCCACGAGCGAGCGTTGCGAGTCAGGCCCCTCGCAGCTCTGCAATTCGGCCATTCCACCAGTATACCTGCTTTTTACCTGACCATGCTCTCCTGTGCGGCATTGAGGCTTTGCATGCCTGGTAAATGCAGCATATGGTTTCTTCGGCCAGCTTAGTACAAGACTCCCTGTTGTGGATCTCTCCCGTTGTGGGTGAAATACCTTGGGAATCTGCTGGGAGTAATGTGTCGAACTTGCGAACATCGACCCTGGACGGGTTCCATCCTGGTTTCCTGCGAGGGATACTGCGCGTTTGCCCTCGCGTTGTGTCAGTGACTTGGAAGGTGATGTAGTTGTGGTCGCTACCACTCAGGTCTTCCATCACTCTCCATCCGTCAGCCCTTGGAAGAAGGCTTTCTGAGATCAGGGTTATGTCAGGTATAGAGTATCCAAAACCCGGCCTTCGATATGTAGGGGTAGTTCCGGTGTTGAAGATGGACAGGCCAATGCGGGCTGCCATTTCAAGGACCAGTATTCCCCTGGTGTTTGTGTGGGGCATACCCCATTCCACGCCTCTTGCGTTGAAATCTCCAGCAACAATTATGTGGCCGGTTATATCGCGCAATTCGTCTTCAAGTTCTTCGAGCTTTTCCCTGAAGACAAGGACTGTGTCGTTTGGAGACAGGTAGCAGCTCACCAAAATGATTTGCGCCATTTCAGCCAGACCTAGCAGCGTCCGACCCCGCTGCTCTCTGCGCGATGGTTTCGGTTAGCAATCCATGTCGCGGCCGAACCTGATTGGTCAACATGCCAGGTTTCCTTTGTTCTATAGGGTTCACTGATGATGACAGCGTTTGCTCTTTGCTCAAGAACCAATTGGTCCAGCAGGTCATCAGCTACCCTACTCCTGTTCATATTGCCTTGTATAAATTTAATCATATTCTCCCGAGCTTTGTCTTAGCCTCAACAAGGGCATCCCTGAGGGCCTTGCACGCTCACGACCCGGGCAGGTGATTGGTATTTTGCTGTCCATCTCCTGCCGAGCACAGGTAGCAGCTTGGGATTTCTTTACATGCAGAAGCTATGTGGCCCTGCTGATCACATTTCCAGCATGAACTGCTTCTGTCTGGGCCTTTGCATGCCGCCTTTTTGTGGCCATATCCCAGTCAGCGGAAACACCTTTGGACATCCGCGCGCTCTCGGACACGACAGATAATCCAACCTACTCGCAGCTTCCCCTTTTCAATAAGAGTCCGGCTTGGCAGTTCGTCGATTTCCACCACGGCCATTCTTTGTTCTCTCGAGTTTACAGCGAGGAGGGAGACGCGAAGTTGGCCATTCGTCTTGTCTCCTAATTCCCCGCTTATAGCGTTCTCCACTTCTGGGCCGTGGTTAGGCAGTCCATGCCCAGAACTTCTAGACGTAAACGTCTAGTTACACCAAAGTTTAAGTAATTTTCTTATATATTAACTAAATAACTAATTTTGTAATTCCTAAAGGAAATAAACCGTCCCATTATCGCCCGTGTAGCCGCGAATCACAGGGAAGCTAAATTCATTTGTTCGGCACTTCCTCTTACCCTCGTCTTCTCTTTGTGCAATCTTGTATTAGCTCTGATCCAGTACTCAATGAACATACAGGCTTTTGCACGAACTTGCAGGAAGTTACGGGAAATATGATCCCGTACTCCAAAATCATGTAAATGAGAGCGATTTTTGGAGAGTTGTGTAGAAAAGGAAGTTGCAAGATTTTACCTGATGCCTTTTTGTTCCCGTACTTTTTGCTACTACTCACTTTTTACTCTCACTTCAGACAGTAATTTTGCTGTTTGACATTTTTACAGGATTTTGCACGAAAAGTATTGGATCCGAGTTTTTATATCATCCATACATATGTATATATACATATATATATGTATGTTTGTCAGTTATCAACGGACCTAGTTAAAATGATTTCAGTATTTTAAAAATTGTCCCCTTTCTTTTTTATCAATGGACTACGAAACCTATGCCTAAGACCATGCTACGAATATCAAAACCACTTGCAACAAATGAGTTCATACATATGTGTGTACATTAGTATGTATACATATTAAACATCTGCGCAATTCCATTTGAACAACCTAACAAGACATCCGTACGCAGCGCAAATACTTTCTCTCCTTTACTGTCAGTTTCAGTCAAGTGTGTAAGCATAAACCAGTTCCTGCAAGCGTACGTAAACTACCGATCAATAGCAAGACGCGTGGTGTATTTACTTTGGCTTCCGCAACTACTGCGCGTAAAAAGTATTTGTAAGCAGTGTACTCTACTTGTAGTACTTGAGTATTTTCGAAGAAAACATACAGTTGTGGTATCTGAATAAAACTAAAAGCCTGATTATGGCAAATTAACTTAATTTAACGGAACGTAGAACTTATAGAATCAAAACGAAACAACTTTCGACGTGGCATTAAAGCTGAAATTAGTCGAGAACGCAGAACGTATACTTAAACGCAGTCTGTATATGGAGAATTTTGTCGATTACTGGAGCCCTCAGTGTTGTTTACTGACATAACTCGAGAACCACTAGCCCGATTTTGCTCAAACAAATTTAAAACAATTAAAAATTACAATTCCTTTAATCTGTTCATATAACGTTTTTCTATATAATCAACAGTTTTGCCGGTAAAAAAAAATTTATGAAGAAAAAAAATATTTTTTGGCTAAAATATTAAATTTTTTTAAAACTGTTGATTATATAGAAAAATGTTATATGAACAGATTAAAGGAATTGTAATTTTTAATTTTTTTAAATTTGTTTGAGCAAAATCGGACTAGTGGTTCTCGAGTTATGTCAAAAAAAGGCCACCAAAGGTGACAATTTCCCCTATATGATAGTTATATATATATATCGATTCCTTGACGTGACCCAGCGAAACGCCGGGACACGTATAACTTCTTTTTTACCGATATAACTTTCCCCGGTAGTTTGAACCCTTCCCGATCACTGACCCCTACCATTTGTCTCACAGTGTTTTAAACAACATCCATTTAACAGAATTTTTAAGTGAGAGTCGTAAGTTACATTAAGTTTCCATAATCAGACCATAAGGACAGGAATGTAGTGGAGCGGTGAAAATAGCGACAAGCAAAACATACTTTCGACTAAAATGCTGATATACATACATACGTACATACGTACATATATATGTATATGCATAGATATGTACATATGTCCATAGATACATCTATAAGGATCCGCATATATATATTGTGCACAAGGGTATATTAACTTTGCTCGCATAACGGTTGTTTGTAACAGCCAAAACGAATCGAGATCGATATGAACAAATGTAGATATACATAAATGATCACAACGAAAAGAGAAGTCAATTAAGCCATGTCTGTCTGTCCGTCCGTCCGTCTGTCCGTGTACAAGATAACTCGAGCAAAAATTTAGATATCTCTACGAAATTTGGTACGTATGTTGTCCTTTATCCGTGGTAGGTTGGTATTGAAACCGAACCGTTGGGCGAAATCGGACTGTAACCACGCCCACTTCCCACATAAAGGTATTTTCGAAAAAAGCAAAGACTGCGATTTTTCTTTAAATATTAAAAGATATTAAATTATGTTTAAATATAATTGTTGAAAATTAGTACGTGGAGTAGAATTGTGGTAAAAAATAATATTATTATGAAATATTTAGAAAATGGGCTTGGCCCCGCCCACTTATGATGAAATGCCGTATTTCAGTAGCCGCTCCACCAATCTTTACAAAACTCGGTACGAAGATTGGGCAGGGTCTTCCTAAGAAATCTGTCGAAAATCTTTGAAATCGGGCACATCGCACACCTGCCATATAACGGTAATTTACAGAAACACGAAAACTGCGATAAATCAGTAACTACTGGAGCTAATTCACTTAAGATGGATGATTACAATAACCACTTATCAAAGAATTAGATTATTATAAATTTTTGGATAATGGGCGTGGCGCCGCCCTCTTATGACCACAAATGTGTATCTCGGTAAACGATTTATCAATTTTTACCAAACTCTGTGCACTTTTAAGTCGGACGGATTTCGTAAAAAAATTATATCATGTCTCCGATTCGCTTCAAGTTTTTTGTGGGTTCTACACATGAAATAATCTAACATGTGTTCGAGGTTTTTTTTT
>NW_023466488.1:0-7471 GCF_013731165.1 Rhagoletis pomonella
GCACTCAACCGCTATTGTCAATAAAGTACAGAGCCGCAACAAGGTCCTCAAGTCGCTAGCCGGCAGTACTTGGGGCAAAGACAAAGAAACGTTGCTGGCAACATACAAGGCAATAGGCCGGCCGGTTTTGAACTACGCAGCGCCAGTGTGGTCGCCAGGGACTAGTAGGACGCAGTGGACGAAGCTACAGACGGTACAAAATACGGCACTGAGGACAGCGACGGGATGCCTCTTGATGTCGCCTGAACACCACCTGCACGGCGAGGCGCAAATGCTACCTGTAAAGGAGCATAATATAATGCTCTGCAAGCAGTTCCTGATCGGGAGCCACAGAAGTGGCCACCCAAGCAGACAGCTGCTTGCAGAGGAGCCCTCGCCTAGGCACATCAGGAGGCATCTATATGAACTAACGGACGAAGTTCAGAGGTTCATTAAGCAACCTCTGGACCCGACAGCTTACAGACAGGCCCTGAACGGCATTCACAGGGACTCAGTCTCGAGTTATGTAGACTCTAGACCTGTGAATGCCGTTCTAGGCACACCACCCCCGGACATTGACGAGACGGAGCTCCATCTGCTTCGGGAGACACGCACAACACTCATTTAACCGACAGTGTCCTGTATACCAGAAAAAGCTCGAGCATAAAAGAAATACTGTAAATTACTAACAATTACAGCAAGTTTGTGGGGACCCTAGCGTTGAGTTTACGTCTCACCCAGGTGTAAAGAAAGCGCTACCCAAATATTTGCAATGCGTATATCTCAATATACAGAGTTTAGTGGCTAATAAAGTTGAGCTAGAAATACTTATAGATTTTACCGACCCGGATCTACTTTTGTGTTCCGAAACATGCCTAACTGATGACATAGAGGATACGGAAATAATGTTCCCGGCGTATCAGATGATACGCTGCGACTCACACAGTAGACACACAGGGGGAGTGATAATACTCGTTCGAAACACGCTCGGTTTTAAAACAATAACTAACAAGGCTTTAGACAAAAATGTTTGGTGTATAGTTATTCAACTCACACACTGTGATACCAGGTGGCAGCTCGGGGTGGTTTATCACTCCCCAAGCTCAAGTGATGCGGAATTTGTTACATATATGGAGGATATCCTAGCAGAAATCTCAGAAAATTCTGTGAACACTGTTGTCATTGGCGATTTTAACATAAACATGAACGTAGTATCAACCTACAGCAGAAAACTCAATGATGTTTTCTTGCAACAAGCCATGCAACAGCTGATAAATTTTAATACGAGGGTGACGGAACATTCGGAAACACGTATCGACTTGTTGTATTCCAATGATAACCGAGTTATATGCCAAAAGGTCGAGGATCATAGAATATCTGACCACGAAACAATAATGTTTCGACTAAATGTCAATAAACTTAACCCACTTGCTAAGGAGGCAGAAGTAATATCCTGGGAGAGATATAACCCTGAGAACTTAACAAGTTTACTAAGGCAGTGCGATTTTTCAAACTTAAATTTTTTCGATGCTGACGGTATGGTGGAGTATATTACTCACTGCATTATGTGGGCCATGAGGCAGTTGACTTACTCAAAAATAACTCGCATTAGGCAGAGGAACAAATGGTATGATAGGCAATTGACAGAGATGAACAAGTATAAATCTAAATCCCATGAGAAAGCAGTGTTGTCAGGGTACTGGGGTGAATATAATTTAGTGAGAAGCAGATATAAGAAAATGGTAAGGTGTAAAAAAATTAAATACTTAGAGCATAAGGTGGAAATAAATAAGGGTGACAGCCGACTCATGTGGAAATACTTAAAGGAGGTAGTCAATAACACGGAGGTCAAAGAAAATATTGGGGAAGTGATAATAAATAACACCAACTACGTAGACAGCTTTGAAATTGCGGAAAACCTAAATAATTTTTTCGTGGACAGCATTTTGGAAATACATACCAATATAGAGTGTGTAAACTATGATTTTTTCGAGCAACGAGCTCCCACAAGTACGCTAAAATTTGAAGAGGTCTCAACGGAAGACATTCTTCAAATTGCCAAAAAATTTAAGCGGAAAATTGGGGGAAACAACCTACTTTCTGAAGGTGTTATTAAGGACTCTGCTTATTATATGGGATATTTCTATGCCCTACTTATAAATAAGAGTCTCCAGACAGGATCAGTACCGGAAGAATGGAAAATTTCATCAATAGTGCCCGTCAAGAAAGTTAGAAAAACGGTTAAAGCTGAGGAGCTTAGGCCCATCAATACTCTCCCTAGCTTGGAAAAAATGCTAGAAACCGTTGTGTAAAACCAGCTACAGTACTATGTGGAATCCAATAAAATACTCATAAAAGAACAATCTGGATTCAGAACTAAACATTCCTGTGAGACTGCGCTGAATCTGGTGCTTTCTCAATGGAAAGAAGATCTGAACAGACACCTTTATGTAGTGGCAGTGTTTATTGATCTTAAAAGAGCATTTGAAACCGTTGATAGGGTCCGAATGTTGGATAAACTAAAATACATTGGTATAAAAAACACTGAGCTTGACTGGTTTAGAAGCTTTCTGTGTAATCGTAGGCAACAAACAATAGTTAATTCAAAGAGGTCTAGTAAGATAGCCGTAGACATCGGATTACCACAGGGCTCAGTTTTGGCACACCTACTCTTTAATATATATATAAACGATATTAAAAGTTCTCTCAAACATTGTAAAATAAAACTCTTTGCGGATGATGCCTTGTTAACGATCAGTGATAGGGAACTACCAAATGCGATTGTCAAAATGCAAGAAGATCTTAATTCTTTGTATCAATGGCTGTGTTCAAATAAACTCAAACTGAATGGGAAAAAGACTAACTTTATGGTAATTTCCAGAGCGGCAAATGCTGACTCCATAAGCCGTGAATTAAAAATCAAAGATGAAAATATCGAAGAGGTGAAAATTGTCAAGTACCTAGGAATATACATAGACAACAAACTAAAGTTTGATGAGCACGTTGAGTATACAGTCAACAAGATTGCTAAAAAAATTGGCCTTATAAAGAGATCGTGTAAGTACTTGGGAAGAAGATATAAAACGTTGGTGTACAGGTCAATAGTAGAACCGCACTTTATATACTGCCCCACGATTTTCTTCCTAGCGGGGGACTCCCATGTAGATAAGCTGCAAAAAATGCAAAACCGAGCGATGAGATTCATCCTCAACAAACCGTATGACACACCAACAAGATGTATGCTTGAAACCTTGAATTGGTTAAGCGTGAAACAACAAGTTTTTTACCACGCTATGAAATTTGTGTACAATATTAAGAAGGGCAACCTGCCGGATTATCTTAGCGATAATCTCCGATATATAAATGAGACGCATACATATTTGTTGAGAGAGAATAACAGCTTCAGACTCCCGAAGTATAGAACAGAAGTGGACAAAAAAAATATTTTCTATAAAGGCTTAAAGTGCTTCAATGAATTACCAGAGGCTATAAAAAATTGTGATACTATCACTCTTTTCAAGCGGCTGCTATTTGACTATTGTAGAACGCAGCCTACAAGATAGTGATGTATCAACAATAGCGTGGATTGGAAACTAAGCCTTTCCAACCACCAAGATATCGAGACTAGGCGGATCGGAAACTCGGCCTTTCCGACTACCTAGAGACCCTTAGATAATAAACAATAAACGAGCGGATTGGAAACTAGGCCTTTCCAACCGTTAACCGTCACGAAAGCGCGACTGGGTGGATCGGAAACTCGGCCTTTCTGACCACCCAGGAGATATCAATAAATGGAGTAATCCAAAAAGAATAGCGCGGATTGGAAACTCGGCCTTTCCAACCGTCTACATAACTTCCAGGAAATTGCATGCGTGTATAATGACATAAAATAATTGCAGTGATAAAGAAATAATGTTATTTAAAAATTTCTGTAGAGCATCCGGCTACTGCAGCAGGTTGAACTCCTACTTGAGTAGGTTGAATGAGGATGTGCCGAATGAGTGTCCGGCATGCGGAGAGACCCCACATGACTCGAAACATCTCTTCGCAAGCCCGGAAAACCCGACAACCCTAACGGCCTTGTCCCTGTGGACAAACCCCACAGAAGCTGCACGCTTCCTAGGGTTGCCGTTAGTGGAATTTGACGACAACGACTGAGATACCAACCGATCTGGGCGGGGTTGTTGTAGCCGCTACAACAACAACAACACTATTTTACAATATATAATGCACTTTCCACTAAATTTACCGTTATTTACACTCAATATAGCTCTGATCCAGTACTCCATGAACTTACAGGATTTTACACGAACTTGCAGGAAGTTGCAGGAAAAATGTTCCCGTACTCCAAAATCCTGTAAATGAGAGCGACTTTTGGAGAGTTGTGTAGAGAATGATGTTGCAAGATTTTACCCGAACTTTTTCTTCTGGTAAAATCATGAGAAGTGTCAAGCAATCACTGGTTGACGTTTTTACAGGAAAAATTGTTTTTTTGTTCCCGTACTTTTTGTTGTTACTCACTTTTTGCTATCATTTCAGAGAGTAATTTTGCTGTTTGAAAGTTTTACAGGATTTTTCACGAAAAGTATTGGATCAGAGCTTATATGTGCAGTTAGAGTGTGCACGGTCAAACACATGGTGAAATAATTAGTATGTTCCTTTGAACTTTGGACTAAAACCTGTGGAACTGTCAAACTACAATTTTACTCTCTCAAGTGAGAGTAAAAGGAGAACAGATGCAGAGGTGCACGGGAACGCAAAACGCACTACTTCCTGTAAAAACGTCAGTCGCTTTGTTAACATGTCATTGGTACAACACTGATTTGGCTGAAATATCACTAAATAATTATTACAATGTATACATATTCAAACATTTCCTTGTTTCCTTCCATTTTTTTACAAATATAAGGTTCTTTGCTTTCACCGCTTTCTGTTTTTGTTTGCACATGCAAATCAGCTGATCCTTTGACAGTTTTCATGAACTTACAGGAAAAAACTCCGGACTAAATCCTGTACAAGTTTTATGTCAATACGAACGTCTTCCTGTAAGTTCTGACTAAATCCTGTAAACCGGACTGCTATTGGAACAGAGTAAATAATAAGGTGTTGTCACTTAGGAGGTGGTTGTTGTAATTTTGGCAATTCGGAATACCAGCGTTACATTACAGTAATGCGTACTCTATTCATTCCAATTTCATTTCTGGGCAAAATGCACCAAAAAATGGAGCAGACAATTTTGTGAAAAAAGTATGCGTAGGTATCACTTACTACGTTTATACGCACGTATTATTTGCAAATAACAATTTGCAAAATGGTAAAATTTGCCGTATAAACGCTGGGAACACATCAAGATAACCAACCGTTCAGCTATGGTAAAACTGAAAATGCAGACCGATAGTACTTTTTACGCTGATATCAACTATATAAATATTATTGGCCGCAATTAAAAAGTAACGAAGATATAAAAGGTTAAAGAAAATTTTTGTGGTATCTTAAAATATTAATTGGTAAAAGTGCACTTTACGGGAACCAGGCGTCCAACTCCTTTTTGCGTTGGCGGCCTTCGGCCGCACTTAGGGATTAGAACCCTTAGGCAGTAGAATTCTCCTTTCTGTGTTGCCAAAGAAGGGGCGCTGAACACCTTTTGCAGAGAACACCCTTCTGCGTAGGCGGCCTTCGGCCGCACTTAAGGATTATAACCCTGAGGCAGTAGAATTCTCCTTTCTGTGTTGCCAAAAAAGGGGGGACTGAACACCTTTTGCAGAGAACAACTTTCAATTACTCCCCTTTATTTGCATCAAATTCATCAAAACATGGTGCGAAAAGTGCAAAGTGAAAGTGTTTTTTGCGAATAACTCTTACATTAATTAAAAATCTTAATTTAAGTAGAATTCTCCTTTCTGTATTGCCGAAGAAGCGGAGCTGAACACAGCCGGTTCTACGTACCGGAACGACTCTGGTTTCACCCGACCAAGGGCTGTTGTTTCGGCGATCTAACCCCGTTTAGGTCGGCGAAGTATCTCAGAAGTTGTCCGTCCATAGGGCTACATTCACTACGTATTCTCCTACTCAGGGCCGGCATCGAGTCAAACCCAGGGCCAAAAACATACACCTGCTGTGTATGCCGGAGACGATTACACCACAACTCCCCCTCAGTCAAGTGTAATGCCTGCGAGGGGTGGAGTCACCTCAGAGTCTGCTCGGGACTACGGACACATAGACAGTGGACCACGTCACACGTGGCCCCCTGTTGCTCAAACAGAGCAGCCTCCACGGCTAACCACAGTCCGCCCGAGCAGCCCCACACACTCACACAGCAGCCTCACACAGTCACCACAACACAACAACATAATAACACCACAGACCGTACCACAGCCACCACAGACCACATAACACACACAACCGCACCACCACCCACACGCCGCCGCCAACAACTCCTGGTTCCCCCTACAATCTGCACGGTATGTCAGACCAGGATATTCCGTAATGTGACATCAGTCAAGTGCAACACCTGCCTTGGCTGGTGCCACTTTAGGGCATGCTCAGGTCTGCGTACCACGCGAGATTGGACTGGGAACTTCGAGGGCCCGTGTTGCGCTGCTCGGTCGCAGAACCCAATTGCGAGGCCCCCCGCCACCACCACAGGGCGGCAATCACCACAGCAGCACACACAGCCAACGGCGGCAAGAACATACACTTCACTTACACCCCACATCACGACACGTCTCCCGAACCACATGAAGCTCCTTCAATTTAACTGCAACGGGCTACAGAGCAAGATTGAGGAGATAACCGTCTTCATGTGTCGGCATCGTATATTGATAGCTGCGGTCCAAGAGACGAAGTTGCACAGCAATTCAACTTTGTTGAATTGCGCCGGGTACAACGTGCACCGTCGAGATCGCGAGCGAGATAATGGTGGTGGCTTAGCGTTCATCACGCACCACACCGTGCAGTATCGTCTCATCGAAGGAGACATCGACCGCAGGGATACCACCCTAGAATGTCAGGGCATCGCTATCCGGTCAGGCGATGTCGAGCTCGAAATATTTAACATATACATACCCCCTGTCACCTGATGCCCGGCAGGATATCACTCTGATATAGGTGCGCTCCTCAGAGGTGAAAACCGTATGGTAGTAGGTGACTTTAATGCGCACCACGATCTTTGGCACTCAAGCCTGTCAAACGACCGTAGGGGAACAGACTTGGCTGAGCAGATAGACGATTCGACATTCTGCACAATGAACGACGACGCACCCACCAGGATTATGGATAACTGCAGTAGCTCGCCAGACATCACAATAGTCAGCGCTGGTCTGATAAACAGCATAACATGGCGACCTATGCTGACTCTAGCATCAGACCACCTACCCATAGTCATCTCGATTGATAAACCAACCGACTTTGCCTCCGCCAAACACCGGACCTATATCAACTTTTCCAAAGCTGATTGGAAAGGTTACGCGGAGTTTACCGAAAACACCTTCAC
>NW_023466489.1:0-7471 GCF_013731165.1 Rhagoletis pomonella
TTGAGAACATGATCGAGTTTTCGGAATAAGTCTCCACCTCCGTCAACGCGGCGCTCTGGCAACGCCGTGTCAGTGTGACCAACTGACCACACGGCTGCCTTATCGACAGGCAACGTCACCGTACACACAGCAACATCGACACAGTCGAAGAACAACAGCCGCCGCGTACGTTTCGGAAGCCTGCTCGGGTATTATCTTCTGTATTTGTCATCCAAACCCGCTCTTGTTTTTTTTTATCACAGAAAAATAATAAAAACTGAATTTTAAATTAGTGCAACCAAAAGACAGTGCTTGTCATTAATTACGCGGTGAAGCTAACCCCCGACATTGAAACAAAAAAAATATAACAAACATTTAACATACATATGTACACGTACATAAGTGCAGTGCACATACAGTGCAGTGCAAACATAAATTATTAAAGGCTTGGCATAAACCGGGCTTCCTATACGACACAAACACACATATACGGGTGACGTAAAAAAGTGTACAAAAACATAAAACGTTTACCAAACGAAAATAGACACGGTTACAAAATTTCCAAAATACATATATGTAATACTTCTATATTGCTAGTACAATATGATCGCAATGAGTTTTCCATTCGAAATCAAAGAAAGACAGCCTATGAAAATTTTTGTGATTGGAGAAAAATACGTGTATATTTGTAAACTACTATATAGAATGAAGTGCCATATCATAACAGGGCCGGTTCAGGGAATTCAACAAACAAACACAAATTTGACAGTCTCATGTTTCCTTCACGCTGAAATGTATATCGAGCCCTAGCCGCGAAAATGAAGTAAGACAACTTTTTTCAAAATTTAATTTTGATGCATAAATGCCTCTTAGAGCATCGGCATCAAAAAGTAGTTAAAAAAAAAAATATATATATATATATATACATTATTTTAGCGGTTAGGGCTCGGTATGACGAATTTCCCCAATGCTCCTCGTTATCTCTATCGGAAATCTGAAAAATTGGAAGATAGAAGATCTTTTCCTAACAAAGGCAAAACTTATTTACACATAAAGCGGTGTGGTATTTTATATGTTGGCCGAATCCAATAAAGCATGTTATTCGATTCTATGCTGATTGACGCCAATTGGAAATGCCAACTGATGCCAAGTCCTTCTCTAACTGGTATTTTTATCCTCTGCCACCACCAATGGCCGCAGCGTTTCTCATAGATTTAGAAAAATTTTATTTTTTGCTAATTTTTCATAAGAGTTGTTTTTAAATGAAAATTTGTGAAACCGCTCCTGAATTTTGAAAAGTAAAATTGTCATTTTGAGTACATTCTCTTATCGGATCTCTCTTTCTTTTTTCAATATTTCGGCACTCTAATGTTGGGGAATGTACTTTAAATGTACTAGCAATATAGAAGTATTACATATATGCCAAAATACATAGTAACACAAATTAAAGAACATTAAACAAACAAAAAGTATACATATTTGGAAAGTTCAAAACTCATACATACACGAACACATATTTGAAGAAAAAAGACTAAAATACACACAACGAAAGGTGGAGAAAGATAACGACACATCAAGAGTAGCAACAAGAACTAAAACGGCTCAACACCAACAACGAAATCCGGAACAACAACCAACAACTAAGCCAACAAGAAACAAGTACACTAATGTCTGAGTGAGTAATACCCACACGTACATATTGAAAATACATATATTGAATTATACTTGCATATGTATATTACCCTCCGATCAGAAAATACGGACCCCATTATAGCTAATAATTTTAGTTCACAACTGTACAAAGATTTATGTACATAAAATCGTAAATTTTGCACCCTTTCTTTATACGCTTGCATATATCAACCAGAAAACCCAAGACAAAAAATCCGTTGTCAAGCGCATTTCCTTTACATACAAGCGTTTTTATTCTTTCTCAAAAATCATTGCAAAAAAACGGTGAACAAAATTAGCTACATAGTTATTTGTTTCTTTTAACGAATAACCCGTTGCCCAGTTTATGTGCTCACCGCTATCTCAAAATACATCAAGTGTACCCAAAAAACAATAAACTCGATTTTCAGCAAGCACCTGTGGCCAATATAAGCATATATATATGTATGTATATAACATATGTACGGAACTTCGAAATCTCCAGCATCAGATTTACCACTGCCCATTTATAACATCCATACATATATGTATTCGCAACAATACATACTTACCAAAAACAATATTGCACGCAATCCAACGCACTTGGTAAGTGGATTACGCTAGCAAAACCCACCCTAACAAAGTAAGTGTATGCACATAGCAGCAGCGAATTGAGGAAACCGGCGACATATTTACATACATACATAATCTTTGTTATACATTTATCGACAAGTACATACATATTAGCTCAGCGTTCGAAAAGGCATTGGTACACCACCAAGAATGATAGAATACAAGATTGCGCCGTCCTGGGCGTTGACATTTGTGTACCACAAGTAAACAAAGAATAGAGCGAAAAGAAGAACGAGTTGTAACTGCCAAAACAGTTCACTTTACAGCGAAAAACGTGTTTTAATTTTGCTAAATGCGATAATATTGCATTTTTACCTAATCTATTAGAGAATAGGTAACATTTTAGTGCACTCCATTAATTTGCAATTGAGGCTGCTTCAGCAAACTTTTTAATGCACTCAATTGCTTTGCAATCAGCGGGATTGATTAGTTAACTTGCTAATGGAGGCTGCTTGGAGCAGGAGCAAAATCACTGTGAGGAAATGCTGTTAATGTAATAATAAAGAAACATTTCGGGAACGGCTTTGCCGTGCCCTATGTACACAAAATGCAGCGATTCGTCCCAGCGCTACACTTGCATTTACGCATCTTGTATCTTGATGGCTGTCGCAATTTAACACACAGCACTTCATTTTATTAGTTTTTTCGCAGTCTTCAACTCAAAAATCACTCACAAATTGCAAATTAACACAATTTAAACTGATTTTCACTTATAATTCAAATTTCTCTTTTGTTGATTTGTAAACAAAGGTTTATTTACAAGTTACCACAACTGTCAAAATCGGCAAAACCAAAGTAGCGGTACCACTGACGGCGCCACCTTTGTTCGCTGCACGGTGGTACACCACAGTTATTATCGGGAAATAGTTTGGGTTTCGATTTGCTCACTCCAGAGCAAACAACAAATATACACGCTCATTAACGTACATAATTAGACACACACGCGTATATACATATTACTGCTTGTAATTAGACGCGCTGAGACAAGTGCATATTATCCCAGCCAACAAAACAGCGGGACTCGAATTAAACAACCGAGCGAACAATTATAAATATATCAAAATATATATTTTTTAATTCTATGAAAGATTTTAATTAATTCACTTTAATTAAAGAATAAAGATTTTAGCAAACATGCCAAAGACTTCGGATGATACAAGCCCCCTTACACCAGCTGAACACTGTTTGAAAGAATTTATTTATGACAGTAACCAACTAGAGGTTTACTGTTCAAAATGGTCCCCTTCTCAAGCAACTGATTTACAACGAAAGGTAAAATTAGAGGACCTTGAGAAAACATGGGCAAAGGTGCTAGAGTCCCATAGAGAAATCAGCTCTCTGATAACTATACAGAACTGAGAGACTCGGTTGAACAGAAATTCGCTAAATGCATAGAAAGCTATCAAACATGCAAATCCGAAATTTTAGAAGCTTTACAGCTTTTTAGTACTGCTAGCACCAGCCAACAAGCAAATTCCAACCACCCTATAAATGATTCCCACTTCTATGGGTTTTGTCTTAAGGAACCACCATGCGACACCGAAGTCTTCCCCGGTGGGTACGAAGACTGGCCAGCATTCAGAGACATGTTTACGGCAGTCTATAACAACCACCCAAAACTAACACCTGCTCAAAAACTTTACCACCTACGCCTAAAAACAAAGGGACAAGCGGGGCTCATGGTAAAGCAATATCCATTGAGCAATGAAAATTTCGAGCTTGCCTGGGAAGCGTTGAGATCACGGTACGGAAATCGTAGGATATTGGTCGGAGAGCAACTACAGAATATGCAGACCACAATCAACAATTGCATGTCAATCCTGGCAACACAAGGAATCCCAACAACGGACTGGGACCCAATCCTGGTATACCTGTGTTCATCCAAACTGCCAATTGAAAGCTTTCACTATGGGAACAGTCCCTCAGCTCCCGGAAGGAATTACCGCTTTGGGCAGATATGAACAGATTCCAGACCAGCAGATACGAGGTAGTAGAAAGGCTAAGTACCTATAGACCAGGCAAGGCAAAACCACAATTATCGAGTTTTACACCAAGAACGGTGAATCATAACTCGACCCCACTCAATAAAAATAGACCTCATGCATATCATGCGGAGTTCAACAAAACCGTCTCTTGTAGACTATGTAATCAAAACCACGCGATGAAATCTTGCGTCAGGTTTAAAAATCTTTCAGTATCAGACCGCCTAAAATTCGTGAGAGAAAACAATTATTGCGAAAATTGTCTTTCGTTTTCACATCTCAAGAATGAGTGTCAGAGCAGTTTCACGTGCGTCTATTGCCAAAAGAGGCATCACTCTTTACTGCATACGTAGCCGAGGCCACAAGCCGACACCCATAGAAGAACGGACAGCGAGCGGCCGCCGCAAGGGCGTCGTCAGCCGCAAGTCCCGCACAGGACACAAACATGGTTTCCACTCACTTTTCGAGTGAAAAAAGAACCACCCTACTACCAACAGCAATAATCCCCATATACTTTGCTGGCGAATTCCATAAAATTGGCGCCCTAATAGACCATGTATCCCAAACAACTTTTGTATCATCCGGTATACAAAAGCTCCTTGACCTACCCACAAGAAAGTCTCTACACCAAATATCCGGAATGGGTGGAATGGTGGTAAGAAACTCTAATGAGATCTGCGAAATAACATTTTGTTCGTCAGATTTAGCCCTTAAGGTAGACGCACAAGCAATAACACTACCAAAACTCACTCACTTCTTACCCACAGCCAAAGTATCGAGTATCGATCTCCGAGAATTAGCGGATGTGACCTTGGCTGACCCACAGCGATATCATCCCGAAAATTCTTACTGAAGGACTGCAACATAATGTAAGTGGAATATTGCTCGCCCAAAACACGATCTTCGGATGGATATTGAGCGGTCCAGTAGCTGAAAAAAGTCGCAGCGTTCAGTACATACTACACGGAATGCAGGAAGAAGTGCATCCACCCAGCCACGATCAACAGATGATGAATACTGCGAAACGCTATACAGGACAACCACCATCCGCCAAGGACATGGACGTTATATAGTAAATTTCAAAGCGGAATTCCCGGAACACATGGCACTCGTTCCCATGGAAAGGAAACATGAACTACGAGAGAAATATTTTGAAGTCCTAAATGAATACTTGACCATGGATCACATGGAACCCGCCTCCCCTCAAGAAATAGTAAAAAGCGGGAAAATTTTTCCTTTTACTTACCCCATCATAAAACCAGACAGCAAAACCACAAAGGTGCGAGTGGTCTTCAACGCCTCCAAATTATCTCACTCTGGCAACTCATTGAACGACATTCTCCACACAGGCCCCATACTACAAAACGACCTAATGCTCGTTATTCTCAAATGGCGACTATATAGGTTCGTATTCAACGGCGACATAGAGAAAATGTATCGCCAAATACTAGTTCACCAATAAAACCAAGATTTCCAGCGAATCGTCTTTCGTAAAGACCCTAATATGCCAATAGAAGATTTTCGACTGAAGACAGTCACATTTGGTGTTAATTATGCACAATATTTGGCAATAAGAACCCTACACCAACTCGCTGAAGACTGCCAAAGCGAATATCCGCTCGCAAAAAAACACACTTTTACATGAAACGTATGTTGATTATATTCTATCACGTGGTCACGATATGCAGTCCACTCTAAACGCGATGACCCAAGTTACCGAAGCCCTGAAATCAGCAGGATTCCCTTTGAGAGAAATGTCGGCACACCACCCGAGCCAATTCACGACTTAGATCTATTAGATGTCGATTTTCTCAAATTCCAAGATGCAAGCTCCACAAAAACGCTCGGAATCCAATGGAATGCTCTCGACACCTTTACATATGCATACGACCCACTTTTAGCAGCATACTCATGCACAAAAAGACAGATTTTATCAGCAGTAGCTAAATTGTTCGATCCCGCAGGATGGCTAACGCCAATAATGATCCTTGCAAAAATGCTGTTACAGCAACTCTGGATGGAGGGAACTGATTGGGACGAGAACATCAAACCCGGGGCCCTTCAAAAATGGAATGCCTTTTACGAAAATTTACCCAATATTGAGAACATTAAAATTCTCCGTTGGGTACAGTATACCCCCGACAAACCCATCCAACTGCATGGATTTTCAGATGCCTCCGAAAAAGCCTTTTGTGCTTGCGTCTATTTAAGAGTACAAAATAGCGAAAACACATTTTAATCGCATTTGTTAGCCGCTAAAAGCAAGGTAGCACCCTTACAAACCGTAAGTCTTCCACGGTTAAAACTCTGCGGAGCAGTACTGCGCTTCCAGTTAGTAAAGCAACTTCGAGATGAGCTCAATCTACCCACCCACGAACTCATACTTTGGTGCGATTCCTCCATAGTACTTGCGTGGCTAGAGAAACCTCCACGTACCTGGAAAACTTATGTAGCCAATCGAACGTCACAAATTCTCCAAAACGTGAGCAATGCGATTTGGCGACACGTTTCCAGCAATGACAATCCAGCGGATTTGGGCATTTGAGGCTGCAAACCACAGGACTTAGTGGAATGTTCACTATGGTGGGAAGGACCCAACTGGCTCATGCGGTCGTCAACATTGGGGTCTAAAGCTGTGTCACACCTTCCAGCCCCCTGGAACAGCGACGCGTAGAGGTATTTCACATCATGGAAGATAAGGATATGGATATACTCGACCGGTTCTCGTCGTTTTCTCGCGCGCTCAGAACCGTCGAGTATATGTTTCGTTTTATTCGGAAGGCACGAAAACAATTAATCCCAGCCACAGTTACCCTAACCCAAGAGGAAGTGAATGATGCAAAATCCAAACTCATCATCCAAATCCAACGAAGTCATTATGGGGACACAATAGCTCTGCTGGAAGCTTCGAAGCCAATCAGCAGAAAGAGCCCCCTTTTGACATTAAACCCAATGTTGGACAAAGCAGGAATAATGAGAGTAAATGGTCGACTTTCCTGTGCCGCCCTCAGCAATAATGAACTGCACCCAATTATTATACCCGAAAACTCTCGTTTTTGCTTTTTTCTTTTAGACTTTCTCCATTCGACCCTACTACATGCGGAGAAACAGCTGTTGGTCCGGATGGTACAACAAGAATACTACATCCCCCGTTTAAAGCAGAAAGTAAAAAAATGTATATTTAATATTTTTATTGAGCTTTGTACCACGATTGTTTATTAGGAAAA
>NW_023466490.1:0-7468 GCF_013731165.1 Rhagoletis pomonella
TATATATATATATAGAAAATGAAAGATCTGGCATCTTCCGATTATTTCGTTTTGTTTTGCTTTGCTGTTCGTTTTCGTCTCAATATGCATATTTCATTTAAGAAAGATTTTCTGAATTTTTGGAGGTTGCGGTTTTATCGGGAGTGTCGGGAAGGGATTTTGTACCGCCCGAAAATTTTTTGCAGACCTTTCCGATACCGCCCATCTCGGCCAATTTGAAATCAGTAGCGAGGGTCGCGCGGGTCCCGATATCCCAGGCCCATCTCTGGTTTACCCCCATGCAGCATGTGCGATGTCCAGAAAAGCGCATATAGCTGTCCCCTCATTTTCTAAAGTATGCGTGCTGGCACGAGTTTAGTGGATAGTTCAATAAGCCCGCAGTCCTTCAGTAGTTGTTAGTATTATCTTTTCTAAAGCTTTTGGTACAAATGAGGTGAGGCAGATCGGCCTGAGGGATTTTGTATGAAGTGCGTACTTCTTTACGACTTTCCGCGTTTATATACGCATTTGGTATATAACCCAGTGCTATGCTACTTCTAACTATTTTGAATAGCGGTCCAATGACGCATTCTAAGCCCTGCTCTAGCATGCCAAGGAATACATGTTCCATCCGCTTCCGCTTGAGTGGTTTAAAGGTGTTCAATACCCACCTGCATCGGGCTCAGTCAGATTTGTCTCGGAATATGGTATAATTCCTGGGAAGTGTGACATTTATAATCACGCTACCGCAATTTTAGATTACGGCCTATAGTGCACTCAGGAAGAGTCGTAGGTTCTTTTTATCTTCGTTGACCCCTAGTATAATTTTGTGCTCAACATACATATCTGTAGAACCTTTTGACCCTTCAACCAGGGCCGGATTTAAGCACACAAGGGCGCACGCGCTACATGAGAAATTAAAAAAAGAAAGGGCAAATTATAAAAACGTGAGAAAACTATATATTTAAAATTTTTAAGAAACGTAGCAGGCCCTGAAGACGATTCAATCAAAGACATGTTTAGTTCGATTGTACCCTAATCGAAGGGGATTCACATTCTAGTACAACGTAATTAAAGTAATAAATAGCTTATTTAGTTTAGTAAAAGAAGGAAAATGCGTCGTTTCGTCGAGTCGGCGGCAGGCAAACGGAGTAAACGTGCCACCGCCGGGTCGCAGTTTCGACAGTCTTGATCTAATTGCGTTTTATTTTCTAAACAAATTTTGCATTTTCATTGCCCTCCCCTTAGTAATTGTGCTTAGAGGGCACTGAGAAGGCAAAATTTTTCGGTAGAAAACGCCAGAAATCATTGTGATTGCAAATTTGAGGTGTTACTTTGGGTAACTTTTGTACTTGCTACATACAATAAGCAGGTGAATTAATAAAACAGCTTTCTCGCTTTATGTTCTGTCATTACACTATCTTATAAAAAAAATTTTAGAGGCAAAATATGTTTTTCTCTTTAAAATAATAACAACTAATTAACATAAGAAAATTAAAAAAATAAAAATAAAAACAAAAACAAAATGAAAATAAAGCAAAAATAAATATAACTATTTTTAAAAATTGGATAGCATTAAAAAGGTATATATATATATATTTTTTAAAACAATAAAATCGAAAAATTTAATTAGAAAAACAAAAAAATTATATCAAAAACAGCAAAAAAATATTTTCATTTAAAAAAGAAAATCTAAAAATTTAATGAAAGTTAAAAAAGAAGAATAGAAAGAAAACTGTGAACGACCTCTAAATTTTTTTGATTTCAAAATAAATACGGGCATATTTTTTCACCAGGGGGTGAGAGCATAAAAATTCCGACTTAACTTTCTCACATGCACTGTTGTACTATCGTAATGTACATATGTGAAAAATTAAACCACTAAAAAGCCCATAGATCCTAAATGCGGCGCTGCCTCCAACTGTCATGTTAAACTAGCTTACTTAAAACTTCCTTAAATCAAGGGACAAAAATACCCGTTATGACAGGAGTTAAAGGGTAAAAATGTTGTACGAAAAAATTGTTTGCAAAATTTTACTACAAATCCCTGAAGACAAGAATTATGTTGGAAGTAAATTTATCTATTAAATTACATACAATGTAATTGAATTTGCGACCCAAAAGTGTTAACTTTACCCAACTTAAAAAAAAATGTGATGAAGTAGATCATAATCCTTTTAGGACTTAGCGTTTGCCCATTATTTCGTTGGGACACAAAAAGTAACTTAAAATTGTACCAAACGGTTTTCAAAAGAAGGAGTTAAGAGTACTCAAAAGCTTCGCACGAAATCTAAAAAGATATCTGTGTAGTATTTAAGCACTTACCTCACGTTATTGTGTTCAAATGACGCACATAGCCATATCCAGCTTAGGAAAACTATGAGCACGAACACGAAAGGAGTAAAAGTTTTTCTTTCCATACACACATATACACTTATGTAACTGTAGAATAGTTGTTGTTGTTGCACTAAAATATGAACAATCCTTATTCATTTTCATATCTCAATTTTCACTAACTAAGTAAGTGTTTCGTGCTAACTTCATTTACATAAATTTTTGCGTATTTTCTAACAATCAGCACTGTCATTTATACAAAAAAGAAGAAAGAAAAAAACTACAATAAAATGATGTGCTTTTAGAGTGAAATACAAAAATTAAATTTCATAACCAGCGTTGCCATTTTAGCCGTTTTCCGGCTAGATTGAGCCGGTTTTGATAGCAACTAGCCGGAGAAAATTCGATCTAGCCGGCAGCCGATTTGTTAGCCGGTTTGTAAAAAAAATTTAGCCGTTTTTAGCCGATTTTACTATTTGCCTAATTTTCAGGTGCAAAAAGTAAACAAGTTGTTCGAAAGCAATAATGCAGACCCAATGAAGATTTTTAATGAACTCAATGTTTTACTTTCGCATCTATGCTCCCTAGTGGTTATTAGCGCGGACACATTTGATCCTATATGCTCCCCGTTGGAACCATACCTTGCTCCATTTCCTCAGTTTTATCACAGTTTTGAAGAGTATTTAAAAACAAAAATAAACACAAACGCTTTTGGCCACGAAGCCGAGAAAATAATTCGAGAAAATGGTCGCTATTTTATTATCACTTTAATAAAGGAATTACGCCAACGCCTCCCTACAAATATTACCACACTACAAAAAAAATTGACTTTTTTCGGTTGGAAATGCATTAAGAGTAATTAAACCAAAAGTATTTGTTCAACTACAGCAACAAAAACACAAATATAATGCCGACGAAATAACATCCATAGAGATGCAATGGCAACGGTTAACGTTACATACCTGGAGTAATTTAGACTCAACTGTAAAATTTTGGGCCGGAGTTTATCAATTTCGAAATGCCCTAGGAGAAAACCCTTTTGCTGACCTTTCCAACCTAGTTTTTAGTTTTCTTGTTTTGCCTATAAGTAATGCAGAAGTAGAGCGAATATTTAGTTCAATGAATATAATAAAAACTAAGCAAAGAAATCCAATGTGCGTTAAAACGTTAAACGCTATTTTATATATAAGATACGGTTTAAAACGTAATTTTACTGTAGATGACGATCTCTTAAAATTAATGAATTCAGGTGATATATACAATAGTGATTCATTTGATGATGAGGAATACACACTCGATATAAATTAATGATGTTAACTAGTCTTTCATTTCTTGCGATTTATTTAAATAAAGCATGTGAATTTTCACTAAAACATTTTAGGCGTTTTTAGCCGCTTTTTTTTGCCAATCTAGCCGGTCGGCCCAAAAAGTTCTGGCAACACTGTTCATAACTAACACCAACAGTGTTGCCAGAAGTTTTTGGACGAACCGGCTAAATTGGCAAATAAAACCGGCTAAAAACGGCTAAAATGTTTCAACTAAATTTCGCATGTTTTATTTAAATAAATCACAAGAAAAAGACTATTTCTTGGAGAGAAGTTACAAATTCGAGCCGGAAAAGATTTTGCCAGCAAGAATTTGCAATTAGGAAAAACATATGATTGTGGCACATGGTGGGATTTTTTGTCGACGATAATTTGAATAAACAAGTTCGATAAATTTAAAAATTTACAAACTGGAGCGATTTTAAAATGAAAAATGTAAGTTAATACTTGTTTACATAATTAATTCCAATGATTTGAAAGGTACTCGGCAAAAAAAAACTGTATTCTTAATCGGGACGCAATCTCAACCAGAGTCGATATAGTAAACCCAACAAAGAAATTGAAACGTATGTTGAAGAAACTCGGACTGTACAGAGTCGTTCGTACAGAAAATTGCAAGTTTCTCTACATGAGAGAGAATTTGGGAGCATTTTTTCTTACTATCTGATGTTTTGAGTGATAATTCTAGCTGGATTTTCGACGAACAAACCTATTGTCTTCCCTACAAGGCCGTTTCAGACGGACCGATTCTCAATACACTCAAATAGAAACCAATACACATAAAAAACGCAGTAAAAATTTCCCTTCAATTTTAACCCTAGAACACACACCCGGGTACAAATGTATCCACTTTCAACTTTGAAGTGTTGTAACTTTTGAACCGCTATACCTCTATACCGCTAATCTAACCGCTTCGGATCTAGGAAGATTATTTAGTTTTGAGTTCAAATTCAAAATTTTAACCAGATCGGACCATTGGTTCAGGAGCTACAGCCTTCCAAACACATTATATACGTAAACACACACCCGGGATACGTTTGTACCCAATAGTAAAAATCCTCATAATAATAAAAAAAAAAAACATTTTTTATATTATTTTTTTATTTGAAAAATTAAAAATATTCATTTCACACATTATATTATTGACTTTTATTATAAAAATTATAAAAATGCATCTTATATCTAAGGAAAATCATGGCAAATAGAGCAATTTGTTGATGTGACCGAATGTTCAAGACACATTGGCTTCTTACATTTGTCGCACAGCTTTCTGGTTTTTCTACGGCGTTTTTCCTCTTGTGCGTAACATAAATAGCAAGATCCGGACACAGGTTTTGGCGTGCGCGCTGCGGCAGATGTTGATGCTGCTGTTGACACCATTGATTCCACCGGTCGGTTGAAATATGCTTCAATAGCAATTTTAGTCGAAAAATTTCGCGTCACTTGACGATTTATGGCTCTGGCTTCAATAATGGGCATACACAATGCTTCAGCCAAGCTGCGCAGGATCTGCTTACGCTTGTTGTTTGTTCAAATCGTAGACAATGTAGGCTGCAAGAGCTGTAATGTCCAACATGTTGAAGAACATCGCTAGTGGCCATCGTTTTGTTTGTCTTTGTGTTGGATATTCCGCAAACATTTGGTCCATTCGATCAACACCACCTTTGGTACGATTATAATATTCAATTATTTCAGGTTTCCCACTGTCAGCTATTTCAGCATCATTATGCATGGTCGAAAGCAAAATTACTACTTTATTTTTTTTGGGAACATAAGAGCACATTGTCACATTATTTTTGAAGCCAAATGTCGTTGAACCAATTGTCCTGTTTTTGTTCTGCTTCATTTCTTGAGGAATATATGATTTGTTTTTGCGCAAAGTTCCAACGATCGTGAGTTTCCAGGTGAGAAGCAGTTCTGCAACTGGCAAGGTCGTAAACAAATTGTCCATTGTAATGTTTCGGCCACTTCCTTGGTATTTGGCAGACAAATCCTTCACCACTCGTTCGCCTTGGTTCGTTTCCCTACCAGTTTCTGCTTGGCCAGTATATATTTGTCCATGCAGTGGATATGCATTTGTGGCATCGCAAATCCACCAAACCTTGATACCATATTTAGCAGGTTTTGACGGTATGTACTGCGTAAACCGTGTGCGTCCACGGTAAGGAAATAATTGTTCATCAATCGTCAAGCATGAGCTGGGCTTGTAATGTGCAACAAGATTATTGTTCATCATCGTCCACAACTCACTGATCGGTGCTGCTTTATCAGTTAGTAAGCGTGTTGCACGAGTGTTTTTATCGTCAAATCTTAGGAACCGCAATATCGAACAGAAACGGTTGACTCCCATTGTGGCGCGATATAAAGGATAGTTTTTGACGCTCCATAAATCTCGAACATGTTCTCCATTGCTATGGTTCGCACCAGTCATAATAAGTATGCCAAAAAATGCATACAGCTCTGTTATTGACACAGGCGTCCATGACTTAGGAGTTGTGTTTGGATGCGCATTGTTGTAAGCATTATAAGTTTCTTTTGCTAACTTATTTGTGTGGCGCATAATTATATCAGCCATTTCAACGTTCATGAAACATTTGAATGTTTGCTCTATTGACAACATTTCAGTGCATCTAGCTGGTCCAGAACGTTCTCTTATAATATTTTGTCTGAGTACCTGACGACTTACATTTGGTTCTTTCATCCACTCAGTACCATCACGTGCAACAAATTTTTCGGCACTAGCAGGTAATTCATTATTTTCTTCTACTTCTTCTTCTTCGTCGTCTTCTTCATCATCCTCATAGTCCGCATAATCAGGTAATACTTCTGCGGCACTTTGCGAAACTTCAGCATCGTCATCAGCAATTTCAATGTCATTGATTTGAATTTCTTCTTCATCTTCTGAGTCAAAGTCATAGGGAGCGTCATCGTCACAAATTTCATCAAATAAAGATTGTATATATGATTCTCGCTGTTCCTCAGTTATCCTGCATAATAAAAAAAATTAGTATATGTTTACATTGTTGCTTATTTTACATTTTTTACCTTCTATATGCTGCACTTGATAAATATTCGTTTCTTCTTGAAGTCATTTCGTATCCAGTTATTTATAGTTTCAGTTATATTTATTTTCACTTATATTTTCACTTCTTACACTTTTGAGCACCAAAACAATAATGAAAATATCAACAGGCAGCATTTATAACAACACCTCGTGTGAAAACAACCCTTGCAGCCACGATTGAGAGAATACAAAGGTTGCGCCGATCTCGGACCGTTATTCCTCTCTTAACGAATTTGACAGAATCGTCGATTGCATGACGTCACACTGGTGCATCTTGTTTACATTTTCCTTGCAACATTTTTTCTTCTTCTTCTATTCTTGCTCACGTTTTGGCATTTCTCTCTCGCAATTGCACCAGTGTGACGTCACACAAAATTTATTCTCAAAAATCCTCTCTGATCGGCGCAATCTTGTATTCTATCATTCTTGCCTTGCAGCTGCATATAAAATACAAAAACCAGTTATACCAGTGTATTTGCTACCTACGTACCCATACCTTGCGCGACCTTTTTGCACATATCTTTTGAACCAGGTAGAATATTTCAATGAAATAAAAACCAAAATGTGTATTCGTTATTACTCTACAAGTATATTATTATAAATTATATTATTATGTTTTGCATTTATCAGGACAACAACAAAAACAAAAATCCACTGTTGCATGTCCTGACTTTATTTGCCCATATCGCTGGAACCAGTAGGAATATTCGAATGAAACAAAAGACAAAATACTTGTTATATATTAAAATATACATTTCAAAAAAAA
>NW_023466491.1:0-7467 GCF_013731165.1 Rhagoletis pomonella
CTTTGTAGCTTTTTAAATTTTTCCTAATAAACAATCGTGGTACAAAGCTCAATAAAAATATTAAAAATAAATAAATAAATGTTTACATCAGTGGTCAGCAAAATTTAAATTGTGACTGTTTTAGGAGAACAAGAGAACTGCTCCGCATGAGCAACCCAGTAGGAAATTACGAGAAGCGAAACAAAATTTTTAACTTATCGGTCTTCAATAAAAACATATAAATATATATGTTTAACACATAAATATGTACACATATGTGCATCGCTCATTTACTATGAAAGTATCATAATCCCAAAAAAAGCAAAAATCGGGTTAAGTATGCAAGAATGAACATTAGTTCTTATGAACTGTAAAAATTTCATAGCTGTAACGATTACCAGTAGCTCACTAGGACAAAATCAGTCTTATCCTGAGTTTCGCCCGAAAAATGTTCATCCGCGAATAGTAAACTCACGGAAACAAATGATAAAGCTGAATATGTGTTAATTTTTCCCTTGGGAGTACATGTAAATTCAAATCTTTAAAACTGGTTTTCTCGAGTTATTAGTTTTTTTAGTTATGAAAATATTGAAGTAAAACTAAAATAAAAAAATTCAAAATTCATTTGGATTCACCCACGTCAAATATTGAAAATTTAAATAAAAAAATTGAAAGTCATCTTCATTAAAATTTTCCATATCATTATGAAATGATTAAAAATGTCTTCTAATCGCATACATATTCCCTTTAACAACCACCCTTTAATTCTTTGGAAAAAATTAACTTTTTTTCATTAAAAAGTCGTTGTATTTCTTCTTCATCAGAATGCTTCCTTATGAAAAGAATCAAAATGTCTTCGAATTGCATATTCTTTATTTTTTAAATGACTTAAAACCAGGGACCGGATTTTATGGAAATTGCCTTTTTTTGCTAAAGAGATAGAGTATATCGATTAAGAATGTCCACGACTTAACTTTCCCTGATTCCATATATACACATTTGTGGTTGCCTTTTTTTTGCCTTTTTTAAGATATTTGCCTTTTTTTGCCTTTTTTAAGATATTTGCCTTTTTTTAACTTTTCTACCTTTAAAAAAGCGATTATGGCATTTACAATTTTTTTTTTAAGATTAAAAAATATACACATGCTCATGCGGCTTATAGAGGCGCAGGGACCTCTTATCAAATTGGTGTTGGAAAAATTCAAAGACGGAAAACGCCCTTATTCCTGATAATATGACCGTTTCAGACGTTCTATATTTAAATTTAGCTCCACTTGTATTAACTTACGTCGAGCGCACATTTAGTACATTCAAGGCTTTTCTTCGCGAAAATCTAATGAAAATGTTGCCAGAAAACTTCAAAATGCATCTTGTGGTTCAATGTTACTGCAACTATACAGATTAAAGTTTTATGAGTTAGAAACTCGAAAGGATAAAATAGTCAAAGATTCAAAGTACCAATTTTTCATATAACGAAACTAGTTCATAGTTTTTCTCTTTTTACTTGTAATATAAACATTTCTAAAATAAATGTATTTTTTGATAGCTCTTCGTATTTTCTGTATTTTTTAGTGCCTTATTTTGCTTTTTTCGCAATACCTAGTGCCTTTTCCTTCCTTTTCGCCATTTTATTTTGCCTTTTCCAGCCTATTTCGTTATTTTATTTTGCCTTTTTTATAGGTTTTTAGGTCCTAAAAATCCGTTCCCTGCTTATAACACAAAAGGCACTGCATGTTACCAAAAGCATTTTCAAGCATGTAATATTTCTCGCCTCCTCAGCGTTGGTCGTCTTGCCGTGGCGAGGGGGCTTAAATAGTGTCATGGTATAATTCACAGTGTGAATTGTATCATGCCTCCATGAACTAAGAGGGAAGCCTGGTATTGAAGCCTTCGGCAATATTCCTTAACAATCCAAGCTGGAGTGTTGTTTTTATTGCTGGAGGTGGATATGGCAGGATTACCGTACCAACACTACCCAAGCCAAGGTGTGTAGGCAACCGTGCCGATGGATGAATGGCCAGCGGGTACTAAAAAATGGCTGGTCGCGTACGGTCCCCTCCGATGCCCGGGCAAGGTCGGTTGTAAGAAGTGCCTTCTCTACGCATCCCGGCTCTGCGGACGAGCGACTAACCCTTTCCGGACTACTCGTGGGACCACATATGGAAGAACAAACAAAAAAACAAACAACAAACAAACCAACAACAGCAACATGAACAGCGTACCAACGAAGAAGGGGACGACGTAACGCTGTCAGAGGAGGAGCAGCTCCTCAAATCCCCAGATGGTTGCAAGTACTCCTGGTGGCGCCAGCCATAGTACCCCAGTTGTACAAGCGCCAGAAACCAGCAGGGTGGAAGATGCCAGACAAAGTATCACCACTCTGCAAATAGTCAAAAATAGCACCGGTAGTGCCTGCCGTAGTACTCCGGATGAACAACCAACAACCTGCAAATCGGCGGCCGTTGCAGGCAGCAATCCCGCCTCTAAGAAAAGGAAACCCTCGGGCGTGGTCATGAGACAGATGTACCAGAAGGCGCTGTATATGTTAAATAAAATTGACAAAAATGCTGCGGCCGGTACGGTACATGAGCGTGACGAGGAAGACAAGGCAAAATACATGCAAATAGTGGAAGAGTACGAAAAGTTACAGACAGGTCGTGGAGCCACAATCGAGGCCACCGAAGCAAAGAAACGGAACCGCTCTCATAATGAAGGCGGCCAAGGGGCCATTGCAAAGAAGGCTAAGCAAGGAGGTGATGCGGAGTCCGCAGCACCCGCGGAGCATCGCTATTTTAGTGACGTCGCCAGAGATCACCTACAGGCGGCGATAATAGATGAAAATAGCAAGACACCGCTGGCAGTGCAGCAAAAAATGGGTGGAGATTGATGTGAGGCTGTCGAGCCTCGTAATGAACTACGTACTCGACAACCCCGAAGGTCCTCACCCAGAGTTCGATTCGTCGGAATCCCTACGGGGATACCGGGTAGTCAAGTGCGCGAACCAGTTCTGGATGCGTCGCTAAGATCAGCGACACTTTTGTCGGCTTGAGGCTCAAGCTGATTCAAGCTAAGGACATTCCAAGGATACCACGTGCGCGCATTTGGCTGCCTCCGATGGATGAACCAGGCGAAAAGTTGCTGCGGTGTCTTAAGCTACATAATAAAGACATACCGGCGATCGAGGAAAGGGAGCTTATAAAGGTTGAAGAGCCAAGAAGGCCTACAAATAAGCCCATTCTGCTAGCTATTTGCGCGGAATCACTGGACGCCTTAGAGAAGGCTGACTATCGGCTCTGCTTCGGTATCCGTAAGGCTAGAGTGCGGGTATTCCTCGGAGAGGTTAGCCCGGTAGAAGAAGATCCCGGTGTTGATGGAGCTGGTGAGCTTCTCATGGGTGTGAAGTTGACAGATGACCCTGAACCGGAAACTTAAAGTAGCCCAAATAAATCTGCAGCACTCCAAATGTGCTACAGATAATCTAGTTGTCCTTCTAAGTGAGGAGGATATAGACATTAGCCTAATTCAAGAGCCCTGGGTCAAGCACGATACAGTCATGGGACTAAACATAAATAATTATAAACTCTACTATAAGAGCGAGGTGGGTAAACCGCGGGCGTGTATTCTTATCAAGAACGGTATAAATGCATTCCTTTGCTCTAATTTCAGCACATCAGATACACAATGGTTAAGGTCGAGACCACCGGACAGCCAAGTATACTCCTGGCCTCATCATACATGGCCCACGATAGGGACAGTCCGCCAACCAAAATCCAGGAGATGATAGCCAAAAACCCCAGACAAATTATAGTCGTCGGCTGCGATGCGAATGCAAGGCATCCAGTTTGGGGTTGTTCTACGGAGAACGACCGAGGTGAGTCTTTACTACACTTCTTATTAAATACTAACTTAAGCATCTGCAATAGAGGTAATACACCCACATTCATATTCCCGAGTTCAAACCGGTTTCCTGGATGGGAGGAGGTGCTGGATCTAACCCTGTTGTCAGAGAACGACAGCGTGTCTGTAGAAGAGTGGAGAGTATCTAATAGGTCTTCAATGTCTGATCACCGTCTGATCTTCTTTAATCTGCACGGAATTTCCAACACCCCCTCGAAATACAGGAAACCCCACAGGACTAATTGGGAAAGATATAGTAACACACTTAAGCCTAAACTAAACTAAGTAAGCTCCCACTAAATACAACTGTCACTACAGTTGAGGATCTTGATAATAGAGTAAATAAACTAGAAGAGGTTATGAAGAAAGCCTTTGAAAGATCAACTCCAGTTAGTACAGCAAGAAAGAAATCCCCACCCTGGTGGAATGGGGATCTCAGAGCCCAAAGAGATAAAATATGGAAAATCTACAATGATTGCTTTAGAACTAAAAACTGGGTGCCTTATAAAAGCGCCCTAAGATCTTATAAAAAGGAATTGAGAAAATCTAAAACTAAATCCTGGCAATCTTACTGCTCTTCTATAGAGAACTCTAAAGACTCAGCCAGGCTCAGCAAAATCCTATCTAAAGAACACACAAATATCACACTCATTAAAGGAGAAAACGGGGTGTGGATGAACACAGCTAGTGATTCTCTAAACACGTTAGTCAAGGTCCATTTCCCGGGATGTATTCGACATCCACCCACATCAGGGTCAATTGAACCTGGTTCAACTAGCAGTATACTGTTGAACTCGATCGTGAGCAGGGAAAAGATTATTTACACTATTAACAGCTTCTCTCCCTTCAAATCCACTGGACCAGATGGCGTAATCCCAGCAATGCTCCAGAGAGTGAAGGAAGAGATAGCACCGTTACTTGAGACTATTTTTAAGGCTACTATTACCTTGTGCTACATTCCTAAAAGCTGGAGAAGGGTAAAAGTCGTGTTCATACCCAAGCCAGGAAGGAAAAACCACGAAATAGCAAAAGATTTTAGACCCCTAAGCCTTACCTCCTTTGTGCTCAAAACAATGGAAAGGCTTCTCGACATTTACATAAGATCGCTGTTAGGTGAAGCGACACTCTCAACAGCACAACATGCATACATCAAAGGCAGATCCACTGAATCTGCTTTACATGAAGTGGTGAGCTTAATAGAAAGATCGTTGCACTTTAAACAATATACTCTGGCGGCATTTCTTGACATCGAGGGCGCATTTAATAACATTGAGGTTGACATCATCATAGACTCTTTGATAGATATTGGTGTTGACGACAGTGTTTGTAGATGGATACGATCGATGCTAGTTAATAGAATCATTCAGGCAACAAATGGGGCTAGCTCTATTATACATCATGTGAACAGGGGCACTCCACAGGGCGGAGTGCTCTCACCACTGCTATGGGTGATAGCCCTGAACGGTATATTGCTAGAACTCAATAGAGCGGGAGTCAAAGTTGTGGCGTATGCGGATGATGTTGTAATAGCAGCCACAGGTCCATTCCTCTCTACCGTTAGCGAAATCCTTGAAGGAACCCTGGGAAGGCTACATGCCTGGGCTACGAGAAGCGGCCTAAATGTGAACCCAGCCAAGACAGAACTTATCCTATTTACATACAGACACAAACTACCACAATTCAAGCTACCATCGCTAGACGGCAAGGCGCTCTCATTGACCCCCAGCGCAAAGTATCTTGGAGTCGTGCTGGATAACAAACTTAACTGGAAAACCAATGTCGAATTCCGTAGACAGAAGGCCTACATAGCATACTACACTTGCAAGAGAATCTTCAGTAGAAACCGGGGACTAAATCCTAAATTTGTGATGTGGATGTATACCGCGATCATAAGACCAATTCTAACATACGGCGCCTAAGTTTGGTGGCCCGACCTAAGCAGACAATATAATGTCAGCAAGCTAAGAAGCATACAAAGGGCAGCAAGCGCAGGAGTAACAGGCGCACTAAGATCCTGCCCGGCAGAAGCTTTAAACGCCATCCTCAATTTAATTCCTATTGATCTCCACCTGAAAGAAGTGGCTATGAAATCGGCGGTCAGAATCAGAGAGTCGGGCCTTTGGAGGACTAGACACTTCGGACATGGGTTTGACATAAATCAAATGCAATTAAATAGGACGACAGATTATATCGTAGGCAATTTGGACTTCAGCTGTAACGTGCAAGTGCTATTCCCATCCAGAAGGGACTAGAGAAGAGACCGAGTGGCCGACCGAGGGCAGATCTCTCTATACACCGATGGATCCAAGATGGATTGCGGTGTGGGAGCAGGTGTCTACTCCAAGGAACTCGGCGTGGCTCTGTCTTTACGGTTGGGAAATAATACAAGCATCTTCCAAGCGGAAGTCCTAGGGATCCTAGAAGCCTACAAAATCCTAGGCAATAGAGTTGGACACAGCGGTAAAGCAACAATATACTCTGAAGCCAGGCGGCGCTATTGGCAATAGCGTCACCGGTTACCAAATCCAAGCTAGTTGGGGAATGCAAAGTAATATTGCGCTCAGTGTCTCAGTCAAATACCGTCTCTCTTGTCTGGGTTCCCGGACATAGGAACATAGAAGGCAATGAGAAGGCGGATGAGTTGGCGAAGGCAGGAGCCGGTTTGGATGAATCCCAGGCAGTGGCATTGGGTTGCCCTCTTGGAGTAGTCCAAAGAGAGATTACTACGCATTTCCTTGAACTGGCTAGACGCAGGTGGTCAGATATACAGACTTGCAAGATAGCAAGAAAACTATGGCCTGACTATAACAGGGCGAAAACCCTGGACCTGCTAAGCAGATCAAGGCCAGAGGTATTTAGAATTTTAGCAACCATCACGGGCCACTGGCCCATAGGCAAACATGCGGCAAAAATAGGTCTACCCCATAATATGATTTGCCGCAGCTGTCAACTAGAAGATAGCGAAGAAAGTGTCCAGCATTTCCTGTGTGAATGTCCAGGCCTTTCGAACATTAGACACAAGCCGTTAGGAAAACATCTAGTAGCAGAACTAACCGACCTATCAGGAGCTACCATTAGCGAAATCGGCAGATTCATTAGAGAGTCGAAATGGTTCGACCTAGCAACATAGGAAGTGCCTAGACAAGATATTTTTCCCCGCGAGAAGTGCATCAAAATGGCGCAATAATGCGCTAATTGTATCCTAGGCAGCGACTAGGAAGCACTGCAACCAACCAACCAATATTTCTCGCAAGGCATTTTTGCATACAAGAAACAAAGCGCAACACCCAAACACGATGTTGATTCGTTGCTCTCTAGCCAACGACTAAACGATAGAGCGTAAGAATATGTGTGAGTTGATCTTCCACAATTGTGGTATGACGCGCCGACCACTGGTTTACATACAAAATACGAACGGGAGTTAAGTGAGATATGAGTGCCCAGGCCACTCCCATACAAGAGAGCAGGCACTCAATCCAAAGCGCAAGCAAAGGAAATGCCTATTTGATAATTACTGCATGCAGCCCATAAAGCAAAACCAGCAACAACAACGCTAAAGAAAACTCATACTGCTAACAATCCACCACAAAC
>NW_023466492.1:0-7465 GCF_013731165.1 Rhagoletis pomonella
AAATCGAGATTCCTGTTTGGACCGACAAAATAAGGTCAAGCAAATCATTGGCGCCCAACTAAACGGGTGAAAAAGAATAAGTTTTTGTTGAACATAACCACACTTAAGCCCGGCATAAAATAACCGCGTGCTCATCTGAAGGAAAATAGCAATTTCATCATCGAATCAATTTAATACATCATAAAATTAGATTTAAAGAAAAATTAAAATATTTTAGTCGTTTTTCTCATTTTGTTGGTCACAAAATTGTACGTCGGTGAACCATACATATTCGAGTTTAATCGATTTTGGATTAATTTTTTCTTTTAGAAATTCTGCTATTATAAATCGTCATTGAGATTGAATCAAATAATTTTATTTGAATTCATAATCACTGTAAATCATTATCGTCCTCAGTCTTCACACGGCATGATTTAATTGATTTTATTGGAGCTCGTTTTCAATCAAAATTTTTGTATATATTTTGATTTTTTATTTCCAAGGGGGTGAATGGTGATCGATTTGCGATGCGAACACCATTGATCAGCAGTCATAACCATTCTCGTTCAGTTCAGTTCGCCAATTCTGAAAAGCAAGTTAATTGAATTTTTTTAATCAAGTAACACCACACATTGACGGTCAAGATTTTTGAACCGATAATTTTTTTCCTCTTTTCGTCTTTCGGTATGAGTTCCAGTAACGCAACCGATAACACGGTCAATACTAATTGAACCAAACTTTTCATTTTTCTTTATTTTTTATCGTGTATTCCATACCAATAAGATTTGAAATTCGTATCAAATTAATTTCGCTTAACATTCTCAAACTGGTTGAATATTCTCAGTCTGATTTGGTCTTCCGGTAAATTCGGGGGTGGATAGTCTTGATCTTTGTTGCGTACCTTGTTGGCGACAGAAGGGACCGAAGGAGATACAGGTAATACTCCTAAGTATTCAAGGCCTTCGCTGCATCCCGGGAGCAAACAACTTGGTCCATAAGAAGATTCGAGCCCACGTTCGGTATAATATTAAATTAAATTTTGGACCGCAAATCACATGAGACATACAACCAATTGAGCGTGAATTTTTTTGTTATACTAAGAGTAATATTCAAATAGATATTGATTTGTTCGGCATTATTTTATTTCGAAATTGCATGTTCAAAACGAACATTGATTTTTTTTTCCTCGCCGATTTAGCTCACACACTATCATAGAATAGAATAATAATAATATTAAATAATAAACTGAAGTAAAGACTGTATTGATTTTAATCGAGTACCATCCTCTTATAACCTAGACGTTAATAGTACGGACTTTAGAACGGACTGGTAGAATTTTTAATAATTTGAGTTTACAGTTTGTATTTGAGTCTTTCAACATGGAATTGTTTCCCATTCTCGATGCAACCTATTTGACAGACGAACAGCGACAGATCGAAGGTGAGATATATAATCTATATCCAGCACCAGTTCAGTGGACCGACACCGAAATAACCGCTCTCAATGGTAAAATATCTGCTTACGTTGGCCAACCATGGTTGATAAAATCCCATGCCATACACCAAATGAATGAGTTGGAAATATGTGAGAGAGCATATCGAGAACTGAATGCAAATGAGGCGTTAACACCGCAGGGTCGCCTTCATCAAATGATACATTATTGTTATCGAACCGCTCGGTTAAAATTAAAACCTGAATCGGCTCCACGCCAAGAGGACCTGGTCGGAAGGTTTCAATCGAAGATTCGTGAGCTTCGGATGTCTTCACCGAATACGGTAATCCCGACGTGCGATTCCCGATTAAGTTTGAACTCGACTTTCCATGGGTTTGATAATGAACGGGGAACAATGAGTTTTGCTCAAAATACTGTTCCATCACCACGTTTACTCTTAACTAGACCGGATCCGATTTCAAACCAGTATATACCGATTTCGGTTCAGGCAACTGAACCACGGTATACCCTGACCACTAGTACGGTTAATTCAAATGCTCAACCAGCAGTTCCTAATTCATTGTCAGGCGAAACGGAACCAACACCCTCATTGCACCAACTGTCTGTAATGGTGTCTGAGTTGTTGAGAACACAAACACAGATGCGACAGCAAATGATCCGTGATCGGATTCATTTGCAGCCAACAATACCTGACGTTCGTGACATTAACCAAACCATGCCACCGACCTTGAATCATACCTGGATACCACCATCAGTGGATCCTCCTCATGTTTCTTTGGTTGGTCCGTCACCCTTACAAACTCAAATGACCAATACCTACCGTGGTGTTAGAACGTCTCATACCCAAGAACCAATTAATGAACCATCTCATTTATATCCGAATTATTCGCTATCCGGTCCACCGCAATCACGACCAAATCAAGCCACTATATTCGACGAATCTGCCCAAGCGGATGCAATGGATAGGAAATTTAGAGGCTTACCATCATGGATGGGACGTGCTCAATTCGATGGCGTTCACGTAAACGAAAAATTTCTATCGGTTGAAGATTATTTGGCTATTATTGGCTCATTTCGATATAAGATCGGGGTACCCGACCATGAATTGGTTACGCGTTTGGTACCCACACTCACGGGGGCCGCTCGACAATGGTATTTCACCGAACTGAGAAAGTTCGGAGATTATCAGGATTTTTGCACAAAACTTCGTGCTCGTTTCCTCAACAAACATACTCGCGCTCAAGTAATAATGTCATATGCGCAGATTAAATTCGACCCACGGTCGCAAACACTGTTGAAACATATCGATGACTTGACATTCCAATTGCAGGGTAATGCCTGTGGCCTGGATGAACGGGATCACCTCGATATCATCATCGGTACCTTATCCGATCATCTTCGTGAACTCGTCCACACTCGACAAGTCCACACGTTAGAACAATTGCGGGAGTTCGCTCAGCGAATTGCACCGCATTCGTTCATTGTTGCCACATCCCGTCCGGAAAGAACCCGTTCGGATAGACAGCGATCAGAACCACGGGAAATTTCGGCACTACATGATTCGCCGGATGATTCTTCACATTCGGAGTATACCGCTTCGTTCCCTGGATCCGACTCAGATGACAGGGAATGTGCATACGTGGGCAAGCATAAGAAACCCTTTAAACCATCTCAGAAACGTACGGATTCGAAACCAGTCGGTGATTATAAAAATGACACCAATCGAAATGAGAATGATACGAAAGCAGGAACCATCGTCGACCCATTTCTCACTGTTGAGGGGGACGAAAATTTACGATGTGCAAAATGTCTCGTGTGGGGTCATCACTTCAAAAGGTGTCGAACCCAACCGAATCGGGTGATATGCTACAAATGTACACGACCGGGAGTGACGTCGGACCAATGCCCGTGTTCAAAAAACGCATAAGTGAGTCGATTGGGAATAGTGGCCCATCGTACTCAGAATCCATAACTTTTTCTAAATCCACTGTCTCTAATAATCCTCATTCTACCGAAGTCCCTCTACAAATCGACACATCTTCAGTCCCGAATTCCAGTAATAATTCTACTCTGATTCTTAACGAATATAATCAAACTCAAAGGGATGGCAAAGAACCATCAACCAAATGTTCTGAACGAACACCACCAATTACCAAACCTACTTCAGCTCCAGTCCCTAATCACAAACAAGACGCGGTTAATCAAGTTATCCAACCACGACTCCGCGATGTTTTCTTTATCTCAGAGAAATGTTTGACCTATAATATTCCGAACGATTGTCGCGATTATCTCACGGTTATGGTTAACAACCATTCTCATACGGTTTTACTCGATGGTGGAGCCGAAGTCACAGTCGTATCACAAACGTTTTATGAGAAGCACAAATGGGGACAGTTGCAACCTACCAAAACATCCATTGGTCTTGCCGATAATTCGATCTCTTTTAAGGCCATTGGTAAAGTGAATGTATTATATACGGTCGGTAGTCTTACCCGAATTGTGCCAACTATTGTCGTTCCGATCTCACTGAAACACCCAATTATGGGACGGACATTCCTTGAGGCCTTCTTTTTCGAACTGGTGCAGAACCAAGAAAAAGTGGAGCGATTTTTAAAAAATACAGCCAAAGGTGATACGGAAGAGGTTGCATCCGCGAAAGTTGAAATGGTTACGGCGGATGAATTTATTAATTTTTGTAACCAATGGAGTGGGAAAGAACCAGCTCAGGTATCTTCTATGAGTAGTGATCTGGAGCCAATTGACGCTTCCACACTCGGTTTAGACGGTGACATAGATACACCAAAAATGACCAGCGTCAGCCTTCCACATAATCTCACTCCAGAACAAAGACAAATGTTGGACGCCGTTCTCAAACTTTTTAATCCAACTCCTGTGTCTGGTCCCTTAAATGTCACTAATCAGATCGAACACGTAATTGACACAGGTGATGCAAACCCCGTCATGAAACGCCAGTATCCAGTATCGCCATACGTGGCTGAACAAGTTCAAGCCGAACTGGACAAAATGCGTAGTCGTGACATCATTATGACCATCGAAGAAAGTCCTTGGCGGTCACCAATTCTGGCTGTAAAAAAGAAAGACGGAACTTGTCGCGTATGCTTGGACGCAAGAGAATTGAATAAAATCACCGTTCCAAATGCCTATCCAATTACGGATACTAACCAGATTTTAGCACGACTAAAGTCAGCAAAATACCTAACCAGTATTGATCTGTCTCAAGCTTTCTTTCAAATTCCCTTGGCAAAATCGAGCCAACTGAAAACAGCATTTGCATTCGGGAACAGGCTTTACGCTTTTCGTCGCATGACGATGGGGTTGAGAAATTCACCCGCCACATTAGCCATTCTCATTGATAAAATTTTTCGGGATTTAGTTCCACATGCATTCGCATACGTGGATGATTTCATAATTTGCACTTCGACGTTTGAAGAACACGTTAAGATATTGGCTATTGTTGCAAAACGTTTGGCTGGGGCCGGCTTAACCATCTCAACATCCAAATCGAATTTTTGCTGTAAACGATTGGAATTCCTGGGTTACGTTTTGTCTCAAGAGGGTCTATCTGCGAATCCATCTCGTATTCGAGCTATTGTTGAATTCGCACGGCCCAAAACGGCAAAAGAAGTCAGACGGTTTGTTGGTGCAGCAGGCTGGTACCGTAAATTTATTCCAAATTTCTCGGAGATCACAGCTCCCCTTTGTGAATTGTATAAAGGAAACCGAAAGGGACCCATTGAATGGAATACCGCTGCTGAACAAGCCTTTCTCAAACTCAAAGAGTATTTAACTACTACTCCCGTTCTGACTATGGCAGATTATTCAAAACCATTCAAGGTTTATACCGATGCCTCGCTGATCGCGGCGGGAGCTGTTCTAGTACAAGAACATGATGGGAATGAACGGGTGGTTCAGTATTTTTCAAAGAAATTCTCGAAAGCCGAACAAAATTACACAGCCTCCGAACGGGAATGCCTAGCCGTTCTCTTAGCGGTCGAAAAGTTTCGTCCATATTTTGAGGGTCGTGAATTGGTTGTGGTAACGAATCATGCAGCGTTACGCTGGCTACAAACTCTCAAAGATCCAACTGGTCGCTTATGTCGTTGGGCGATCCGATTATCACCATACGAACTCAAAATTATTCATAAACCAGGGAAACATTTGGAACTTCCTGACGCCTTATCTCGTTCTTTTGCTCTTCTCAACATCGTTCGCAGAAACCCAATTGACCTTCCGAGTGATTTTCACGTGAATCTTTCCCCAATCACGTCCGTGATTAACATTGACCCAAATACTGGCGATAAATGGTACAACAAAATGCATGCCATGGCCTCAAAACAACCATTAGATAGATACAAAATCGAAAACAACCTTCTATACCATCGATTGAAATTTTCCAATCAAAGTGCGGAAATACTGTGGACACTTTGTGTACCATCTTCTGAGAGAGCCAAAGTTCTCGATGAAAACCACAACCAACATTCGCATCAGGGTGTTTGGAAAACTTACAGACGTATCTCACAACGCTATTACTGGCCAAACATGTATGAGTCCGTTTACCAGTACGTTCGGCAATGTGAACTATGCCACCGCATTAAACCAAGTAATGAGAGCACCAAAACACCTCACGGCGAATATAGAGAACCAAAACGACCGGGTCGTCAATTATCGATTGACTTCGTCGGTAAGCTGCCCATGTCTAAAAATCGTAACCAATGGATCTTCGTAGCCATCGACTGCTACTCGCGATATGTCTGGGCGCAGCCCATGAAAAGTGCAAACGCTATATCCGTAGTCAATTCTCTTCGACATATATTCACTGTGAATGGCTGCCCCGAACTCATTATATCAGATAATGGTACTCAATTCATCAGTCAAACTTTCGCAAAGCTTTGCGCCGATTATAACATCAAACACATGAAAACGCCTTTGTACCATCCACAAGCCAATCAGGTAGAGGCGACAAACAAAAGCATTAAACTTGGATTACGTGCTCACATGGCTGATCTTCTTGAACATTCCTTTTGGGAAAACCATCTTTCTCGTGTTATTCATGATATTAACACTTCAGTGCATTCAGCCACGGGCTACACGCCATATTTTCTGCACACCGGTCGTGAATATGTGAAAGATGGAAACGAATATAAATTATTATTGGATGTAAATCCATACCATACCCAGGAGGTGGAACAACGTAAAGTTCTGGCTGATGAAATTCGAGACAGACAGTTCGCACAATATCAACAAACCGCACAACGGGCATTGACCCGCAAAAGAGAACGCCATTTCGAGATAGGCTCGGAAGTGTTCATTCCCAATCCTAAACCGTCCGTGGCCGGAGAGGGCTATGCACAAAAAACTAGCCCCACCAAAAATTAGAGCCTATGTTTCACGGAAACTTGGTTCGAACTCATATGAACTGATCGATGCTAAACACCGAGTGCTTGGCAATTATTCCGCCGATTTAATCACAACACGCTAACTCATTCAGTACATTCGCCTTCTCAAGAATTTCGATGAATATATGGCGGGCCTCCAGACTCCATTGATCCTGCCTTATTACAGGGTACCCGGCTGGAATAAATTAATTAAGTTTAGTTTTGTTATATCCATAGTTTTGTTATATTATATCCTCAGTACATTGCTAGTAAATCGATCAAAGCAAACAAGAAAAGTTTCATAACCAAATCATTTACCAATGCCTTTCATCTACCGTAGCTTATGTAATGCGTACTGAAACTAAATACGAAAGACGGAGCATTTGTACATACATACATATGCGCTTAAAGGCGAACTGAACGAGTCAGGATGGGGTTGATGAAGATCATGTGGAACGATTTCGATGTAAGGTCTAACGTCGATCAAACCACAGCCCGTGAATTGCATTCTAACCACCATTCTCATATCCCTACTAAACGCTCCACATTTTTTTTTTGTTAACGTGTCGCTGAAGATGAGAGGGGGATAATGATCTATTATTTTTATTGCCCAAATAATAGACATAAGAACGATTAT
>NW_023466493.1:0-7465 GCF_013731165.1 Rhagoletis pomonella
TCAGAAGTATTGCAAAAAGTTCCGAAAAAATCCCGAGAAGTTTCGAGAAAATCCCGAACGGTGAAAATTAAAAAAAAGCGACAAATCCCAAATTTTTTTTTTTTAATATACAAAAAAAGAAAAAATACTTCATATAATACCGATTTTTAACTATTCTGAAAAATTATGAAAAGCCCCGCACACAAATCAAAAATCCCATTAAGTTCAGGAAAAAAATACGAAAAACAATAATAACAAATCTCAAACTAACCCAAAAAATCGCGCAAGATTTTAAAAATTTCAGAAGTGGTGTGAAAAAGTTTCTTTAAACACACAAAATGTCTAAAACATACCATAAAAAAGAAGATTTCAAAAGAATTTTGGTAAAACGATTTCAAGTTGTGCCGAAATATACCGAAAACTTTAAAACCTAAAAAATCCCAAAAAGTTATACAAAAGGTTAAAAAAATAAATTATAGCCTCTAAGGAACCCGAAAATTTATTAAAAAAAATTTAAAAGTCGCTATATGATACGAGGAAGTCTTGAGGGGCTAAAAAAAAAACAAAAACCCGAAAAGAATGGAAAAAATTCTCAAAAATATTCAAGTAAATACAAATATAATTTCGAAAGAAGCCAAAATTTTTAAATGATCAAAAAAATGCTCAGAAGCTGCAAAAAATCCGAAAATTTTTAAAAAGTCCTCAAAAATATTTCGAAAGACCTGAAGAGTTACAGAAATATTAAAGAAAAATCCATCGAAAACCTCAAAAAGTTCGCGAAAAATGTCGAAAAGACATGAAATTGGTTATCGGTTAAAAAAAAAACGAAAAAAAAATGGAAAAAAATTCTCAAAAATATTCAAATGAATACAAATATAATTTTGAAAGAAGCCAACAATTCTCAGCAGGGTTTCAAAAAAATGCTCAGAAGCCTAAAAAGCCCGAAGATTTTCAAAAAGTCCTCAAAAATATTTCGAAAGACCCGAAGAGTTACCTCAAAAAGTTCGCAAATAATGTCGAAAAGACTCTTAAAAACTAGAAATCGGTTATCGGGTTTTCTTCGTCTAAATATTTAGATGTGAATTAAAACTGAAGGAATTTGAAATCGTGAGGAAATTATGTAACTATATATTCTATAAAGAGAGAAAATGATCATGCAAAATTCCTAGAAGCGGTACTACATTGTTTCCATTGACCTTTCGTTTTCAAAGCATAAAAATAAATTTCAATTTACAGTCTCTGATTTCGTCATCGTTATCATGCACCCTCCAATACAGATCTTAAAAACGTAACGAGCGTTACAATGTAGACAACAGAGCCAAACCTTACTCAACCAAAGATATGTCAGAAGAAGAAAAAAATATTGTTTAAACATTAACTACCTTGCTCTGGTCGCCCTAAATTTGATACACCGACTGTAGCACAGCACAAAACTATTCGCTATAAAATAAAACATCACCTACACGTACATAACATATGCACGACCTACCCGTACGTCGCCGCCAAATGAGCGCATTGGGATTAAACCCACGCTGCTCAGTTCGCTGAAAATCATCAGCAGTAAATTTTTCGCAAAATTGCGGAAATGAAACGGCAAAACTCACAAATGAGCCGGTGTGTAAGTGTGTGTCTAATTTTTGAGTGTGTGTGTGTGTGCGAGGACTTAATGATAACCAACCAAAGTCTGTTCACCTACTCGCTTTTCTCGCTCCACCACGCCATGAACTGCCATTTCGAGGTTGCCTGACAGCAGTCTGACCTACTTTGCGCTATGACCATTAGATAGTGTGCGAAGAGGGGGCGGGAGCGAGGGAGTAGGGTAGCAGGATAAATGTATGTACATATGTTTGGGGCATGTTGCATGCCCTCAACCTCATGCAGTTAGTCATTTGGTTGCATGCACTTACCTGATACTTGAGCGTCTGTTTGTAGATTGGCTCCGCTGAGTGCCTCACCACGCGCGTCTTCTTCTTATGTCGCAGTCGGTCGCCATCCTTAACGTAGCATTTCACATATGTGTCCGGTGGTGTTTCACAATCCACTGGCACTATATTGCGTGCGCATATCACCTGCAATTACAAAAGAAAAAATAAACAAAAGACAAGTAGAGGGAAGGACGGAGCGCGTCTACAAAGTGGACACGAATGAAAGGGTAATAAAATGCGGCGAAATGGCTGCTAATGGGCACACTGGGACCTTCCAGCATTATTGCCTGTAAATGTATGTATGCACGTACATATGCGCTGGCGGCTAGATAGCCTGTGTGTTGCATGTGGCATGTGGCTGCTCTTCGCAAGCGCTTAATTGGGCGTGCAACAGTGCGCAAATTTTCGTAAATTTTCGACGAGCTGCATGGCCATATACGATTAAGCGCCGCAAGGGAGTTCGGTTGACTGCGCTTAAGCGCGTAATTTTAAATTTTAACAGCCATCTAGGCGCGCAGGTAACGCATACATACAAATATCCCTGCAGGCCTTTACTTCGCCTCGTCCATTGCATCCCACATATTTCCAGCTGCATACTCACCTCAACCTCCACCACGCCCTTGATTTTCGCAAAACCCATTTTCAGCTCGCCATGCCGCACGGTCGTCAAGCGATAGCCCTTCGGATGTATCTGCCCTGGACCCATTTTGAGTCCATAATCGGTATCGATGCCCGTTGTGGCGACCGTGGTCACAGTCGTGGACGTTAGACTGCCAATGCTGCCGGCGTGACTGCCATGGTGGCTGAGATTCTTGGCGCTTGCGTTGTGCGGTGCCATGCTTTGCTTGCGCAACATGGACGGGCTGTCGGTGGTATTCACGTTGTACATGCTTGGCTTGCGCATGGGCGACGCCTCAGCCTCGAGCGCGCCAGCAGCACGACCGCCTGGATAAACGCTGCCCTTGCGCTGAAGCGAACCGCTGCTGCCGCTCACCATACTGCCCATACTGCCAGTTTCACGCTCCGTATTTGTGTGTGCGTAAACGCTACCCTTACGCTGCAGCATCGGCGAGGGAGCGAGCGCATTATCGCCTGCGCCTGTCTTCAGATTTATCATGCTGCCTTTGCGCAATTGCTTGGGACTGTCGGCGCCTACACTCAGCAGGCTGCCACTGGCACTCTGTCCTCCTTGCATTGCTACGTTTGTGGCGGAGGAGGCTTGCTTAAGCATAGAGAGCGCTTGTTTGGCGCTCTGTGGACGCAAATTGTTGCCGGAACCTTTCCAGCGTGGCGAAAACTGTTTGTTGTTCTCCTCGTCGGAGGGTGGACTGGTCGCTGCATTGCCAATGCCTACAGGTAATTGTTGCTGCAGATGCTGTTGGAGTTGTTGATGCTGTTGATGTTGTTGTTGTTGCTGCTGCTGCTGCTGCTGCTGAGAGATGTCAAGTATGGAGCCTTTGCGGCTGCTCGGGTTGCTCGGTAAGCAAATGCGACTGCCACCTAGCCGTAGTTGTTCGAGTGGTTGCAAAATGAATGAAAAAATGGAAACGTTAATTGCGCATACCAACGAAGTTGAGAGCATAAATGGAGCCTTAGTACTCGAGGGAGTACGCCTGGGCTCGTACACCAGAGGGTGCTTGCAAGAATTTCACTACAAACTGAACTCAAGTATACACTAAGGTAAAAACAAAAAAAAAACAAAAAAATCTGCTGCTCATATCGCATATTCCACTTACTTAAGTACTTAAGTACGGATATAAGTGGTGGATAAGTTACAATAGAAACAAATTTTAACTGTTGAATATGCATATAAAACTTACAAAATATGAACGTTTAAGTTGCGAACTCAAGGTAAATAGCGAAAGAGCATGCGAGGAATGAATTTGTACGTATTTGTGGGCTAGGAAGGTGGGCAAATTTAAATTGAAATCAACGGCAGCTAGCTAGCTATGGAAAAAGTATACATACATATCTAAGAATGATAAACATATATGTACATATCTACGTATGATTGTAAAATTTAAGCATTCAACAGAACAGCTAGGTTTATTAAAAGAGAATTGGAAAAAGTTTCCGTGTCTTGTGTAAGTATGTGTATTGGGTGTGTGCAACATACATATATCAATATCACTGCTGTAGCTTTAGGGAAATGAAAATTGTGTTTTGTCAGAAGTGATCCCAAGCATCGGCTATTTTGCACCTTCATTTAAAATTTTTAAATTTAACTTTTTTAAATATCTTTAAATTCGAAATGGGTGGCAACCCTACCTAAACTTTAGCTATTTTAGATGCTCTTAAGCACAACTAATTTTGTTCAAATATGGAAGTTTTAGTTGATTTTATTTACTTTAACTATTTAGATAAGTGGCAACCCCATATGAGTTAAATTCATAAAACTTTTTGATTCTTGGAAGCACTAATTGGAATCATATTTAATCCAAAATGGACAAAAATATTCTTCTTTAACTGAAATTGTATGCTAGAGGTGGTAACCTTATGAAGAAATGTGGGTTAACTAAAGCTTTCTTACAAAAATTTCCAATATGATGCATTTTCAAATATTTTACGCATCTTTTTTATACTTCTTGCCTGAATAGCTGGCAACCCTCTTAGAGAGTTAATTTATCTGAATTACAGTTTTCTCCAAATACCTGCGTTTAGTATATGTTTTTTTTTATTTTTCGGTTAAGTGGCCACTCTGTTTAAAATATTTTCGCAATAATTTTTCATAGCAAACGGCCTCAAGCTCAATAAAAATTCTTTAATATGATTTATTAGGTAAAAAAAAAAAATATTTCCAGCTGAAAATAAACACGTTGAATAGAATTGCGTTTGATGCTCATATCCTAATAATTTTTTTCTTAAGATAATAATTTTATATGGAAGAGGTTGTTTGTAATTTTATTGTACATACTTTTTTCTTTTGGCTTTACTGATGAATTGGATTTATTGTAAGTTTGATATCAAATTTTCCTCTAAGTGGCAACCCTAATTGAAAATATCATTATTCAAAAATTAGTTTGCCTCGGAAATGTCAATATACCATTTTCTCTTAAATTTTTGGGATAAATAAATTTTATTTAAAATTATTCTTTTTTTTAAGTGGCAACCTTAGTTAAGATGAACGGTGTTTAAAACCCATTTAGCATGAAAACGTCTACATACACTTTAATTCAAATTTTTTGGGTGTATACATTCCTTTTGTTAAATTGTTTTTTTTTTATGTGGCAACCCTAGTTAAAAGTAAGGATGTTTGAAAATAATTTGAGTTTAAAAAAAAAACAGATTTATCCTTTAATTTTAACATTTTTTTTAAAATAATTTTTTCAGTAATGTGGCAACCCTAGTTACAAGTAACTATGCTTAAAAATAATTCACCGTTAAAAGACGTCGATATGTATTTTTGATTTTACATTTATTTTTTATTTTTTCAGATACATGGCAACTCTACCGAAAAGTAAAGCTATTTAAAGATAATTCGTATTTTAATCAACGATCTTCTCTCTACTTTTCATACAATAATTTTCAGAGAGGTGGTAACCCTAATTAAAAATAACGTTATTCTTCTTAAAAATTTTAAGAATGAATAAATTTACTAAACTTTCTTTCAAATATGTGGTAACTTTACTTGCAAATAGTGCCGTTAAGAAATAGTTTAGCATTAAAAGCGCTTTTCGTTTTTCTCCTTTTTGTAAAAATAATTTGTAGTATACTAGTAATTTGGCAACCTCAGTTAAAAAGAATGCTTTTCAAAAATAATTTATCGTTTAAACGTCGATACATTCCTTGAATATCACTTTTCGGGCCAAACAAGTTTCGTTTAGTAAACTTTTTTTTTGACATGTGGCAACCCTAGCTAGTACATATGTCGCTTTTAAATGTTGCAGAACTCTTGATTTTTCTTTTAACTGAAATAAGAAGTTCTTAGTTATCTGGAACAAGGTTTGCTTATTTCAGGCCTAAAAAAAAATATAAAACTCCTTGCTGGCTGATTTGGAATAATTGAAAATATATAATCCAATAAGTACTCCTATTGAAATTCTAGGAAAATTGCAGCAAATTTCAATTTGTGCTATATATATGTATGAATACATTTTCTGATTGCAATATTTGTGGAAGTTATTTTAAAATTGAAACATACACACACACACACTACCGAAAGCAATAACATTTTCATTCTATAATTTTCCACAGTTCCTTGAATGCTATACAATTTACCGTAAAGCGATTTCAAGACGATGCACAAACATAATGACCTCCGTTGCAAAGTTACCAAATTGCAATTGTAAGTATTTGCTGGCACGTTAAGCATTTGATTGTGGTAGCAGCAACCGAGATGCTTTGCGGTTAACAGACAATGTTGGGCTTGATAATAACCACAAAAACAACTTAAGAAGCAATCAAAACTAATTGTTAATAAGCGGGAAGCACTATTACTTATGTTTAATAATACATATGTATATACATATGTATATATAAGTGCATACGAGTACATATGTACGTACGTGAGTTAGTTTGTTGCTAAGTAATTGCAAGATTTAATATCACATTGTTGATTTCAGAGTATTTATGACGATTGATGAATGTACCGATATTACTCATACGCCTAGGTGGTCGGAAGTGTCTTGGTGAAAATTTTAAATTCAAGTTAGTTAAAATGTTAAATGAATTGTTAAAATATAGGAATCTATTGAAATGTGTTTAATAAGGCTTTATTTTTATACTAATTTAAAAGGGGTTGCCACATGTCCAAAAAACCAATTCGACTAAATTCATCAGTTAATTGAAATATGTATCACAAAGTCAGACGACGAAGATTTAAGAATGTTTACTTTGAAAATACTTTTGAAGAGGGTTGCCACCTATTGGAAGAGATGAATTTAGTTCACTTACATTTATACAAGTTATGTGAAGTAACAAAATATGGGTGTCACACGAAATCTTTAATTTGAACATTTAAAATAGATTTGAGGTGCTTGAAGAGGGTTACCACATGTTAAAAAAGTTAAGTTCAAATAATTTAATAATTTAAATTAATTACTAAAGATGGGTATCAATCGAAATGAGTTTGAAAAAGCTATATATCTGAATTAAATAGAAGGGTTGCCACATGTTTAGAAAATCAGATTCAATTTAAGTTAAAGTAATTTAAATGATATTCTGAATTTGGCTGTCAGACGAAATAGGTTTAAGAAGATATTAGTTTGAAAAGATTTTGAAGAGAGTTGCCACCTCTTTTATAAGGTGGATTTAATTTGACTATGCATGAAGTTACATGAAATATTAAGATATTGGAGGAAGAGGAAATTTTTTTTTTTTTTTTTTGAACATTTTGAATATTTAAGAGTCATTTGAAGACAGTTGCCATCAGTTTAAATTCAAATAATGTAATAAGTTAAATGAATTATTCAAATATGGGGATCAATCGAAGAATAAGATTAAGGAATAGATTTAGACTAAGATAAAGATTACGATTAGTATTAAGACTAAGATTACGATTGAAATTGTCAACAAGATTAAGATTAGGATTAAGATTGAGATTAAGATTAAGATTAAGATTA
>NW_023466494.1:0-7464 GCF_013731165.1 Rhagoletis pomonella
AGAAAGAGGGCAGCTCTTGGAAAGGGGGGCGTGGCACCTCCCATATACATAAATCGATTTTTTATACTGCATATCTCTGAAAGTATTCATGGTACAGTACTGGAACTTCGTATGGAGATATGTATATAGTTGAAATCAAGCCCATACTCATGGAGAAAATTTGGGCTATTTGAAAAGGGGTGTGAGGCCTACAAAAGTACCGACCTTTGGCTATTTTTGAATGAATTTTTTTATTCTTCTGTAGGTGTGTTTGTGAGTGATCTCCTCCTAAATGGCTGTACGGATTTTAACGAAACTTTTTGTGTATTTGAGTGGGTCTCTGGATGGTTTAGTTTCACAATTTAATCCGACAGTTGGCGCTGTAGTTGAGTTATTACTAAAAATCTTATTTATGATCCGATTTGGCTAATGTTTTAAATATGTATGCAATACTATTGCAAAAACGTGCTGCCAAGTGGTGCTGAATTCGAGCTATTACTAAAAATAGCCAAGTGAGAAAAGGGGCCGCGAAGGTCAGATTAAATCGACCTGTTGTATCATTGAGTATATCGAACGATCCTGCGTTGCAATTGGCCCAATGGATGTGATTTTCCAAAATTATTATGCGTTCAAACTTTTAAGGTATTTCGTCTAAAACAAGTATATGTATATTGCATTTCTGTAGAACAATGATTCGCACCCATTTTGAAATTGCCACCTACTATACTGTAAAGCTTCTAGGACATTCACTATAGAACCGGGTAATTGTTGCCGCAAGGGAGTGAAAATGAAATGCCGCACAACTGGAGAATTTCAAGAACGGATATAACACTTTCCTTAGGTTATTTAAGGCGGCAAATGACCACCAAACCTTAATCTTAGCAGACAAATGTGCCAATGAAAATCGTAAACGTGGATAGTTGGTGAAAATGTTGGACCAAAAAGTTTCAATAAAATATATAAAAATTATGGGCGGGACGAAGTTCGCCGGGTCTGCTAGTTACATATATAAAGAGAAGTCCCTTTTTTGTGTAACAAGTAATTTCGCGAACGGCTGGTGTTGTGTGTCTACAAATAATTAGTGAGTAAGGTCAGTAATGTAAACACACATGTGACTGCAATATTATGCAAGCAAAGCGTTAGCGGCCACTTGCTTTGAAGAAACGATCAAATTGCAGCTTGCACATGTGGGTCACTTTTTGTGAAGACATTTGTAATGTTGTAAGCGTTAGCGGCCACTTGCTTTGTCGAAACGATCATATTGCAGCTTGCACATGTGGGTCACTTTTGTGAAGACATTTGTAGTGTTGTATTTTCTCAAGACGATGAACTCTGTAGAGCAACTGTGAAATGATTGGTTTCACAATTGATATTTCTCAATAGAAGAGAAGTCAATATAAATTGAATTAGAGTAAAAGAAAAGCAATGAGACATTACTACAAGAACATTTAGAAAATACAAGACTACAAAATAAAATAAATTATGATTGGTCACAATATGAAAATATTGGAAAGTAACTGAAAAGTGGGAGTGTCTTAGATTTAAGGAGAAATGTAAAATTTACTATAAAAGCAGTGTTTGTGCACTGAAATAAACAGACTTGTTTTGAATCAAGAATCGGCAGCATTGCCTCGTTTTGTTCTAACTTGTCTCACCAATAAAAATAGGCCTTGAGGCCATCACCCTTTTAGCGTGGCTCGCTTAAAGCCAAAAATTGAACAAAAATACCAAAAGGTGAAATGAACACCAAACACCAAACATAACATGGCGATCCTGCCACTTTTCAAACATAACATGGCGATCCTGCCAAATTGGCACAACATAACCAGAGAAAAACTACATATAATGCAATAATACATAACCGCAGATGGCGAAAGTAGAATAAATGAATTTATCGAAAATAGGAACAGAATAATTCCACAAAAAAGTCACTTAAACACTCCAATCGAAGCATTACCAGTACAAGTAGGCGTCGAAGGCATGGATAGATATGCAAAAGCATAATATTCATAAAATATATTATTTTTATATTGAATACCCTTGGCATATTGAATGGTTACTAGATTGGGCAACGCATATTTGGACTGACCTCTTGGTTTTCTCGCTTAATAAAAATTATATCCATGACGGGGCAATATGCAAAAGAAGATCTGGACAACCTGTTCGAACAGCTGAACCGCCCAAGATCCCTCGAGGAAGATGAAGAATATGTCCCTGAAGCACTGACGACAACGTCATCCACACCAATAGCGAAATACGTACCAACTCCGCTCACGGCTGGACCTAAGCCACTAACAATAGAAGCTTACAAAAAAAGACAGATTAAAAACAATAGCACAGAGCATAGTGCACCAAAACAAAAAACCAGAGGAGGTAAGGCGGTGAAATTACGAAAGAAGATTGGTGAGCTTCACAAGGTAATTCCATTAGCCACTGGAGACAATAAACGAAAACTAATTGCGGAACTGATAGAATTAAAGAAAAATAAACAATAACAACAATATCAACAACAGCAGCAGCAGCAACAACCTTTTAATAAATAATATAATAGCATTTATTTCGATTGTTTTTATATTAATTGCAATCATATATTTTATAAATAAGCATTGTAAGACATATGTTAAAAAACAAATAATTAAAAATATGAATTTAAATAATAGTGTTTAAAAAAAAAAAAAAATAATAATAATAAAATTTGAAAATAATAACAATTAAATTTTACTTGAATGAAGATGAAAAAGTTTGTTACAATATGCTTTTATCAAGGATATTTTAGTGAAATGTTAAATAAAATAAATATTTAAAAATAACATCTATCATAAATGAAAATTATACACAATAAATAAATGGAAATAGAATATGCTTCGAAGATACTTGCGAATTTAAAAAAGAGTCCAAACAGAACTTACACAGACGAATACATAGACAAGACTTTAAAGGACTTATTAAATGTACGACAGAAAATAGTAAAAAAAGAAGAGGAGTATGAATTTGATTTGCTTTTAGGAAGAATAAAATTACTTTTAAAACACAAAGTTGACGAATTTAAAACAAAAATGTCAAAATTTGATTTAGTAACTGCTTCCAAGCTAATTCCGGAATTTCAAGGGGATTATCTTGAAGTAAACAATTACCTTGGCTTAATTGAATTCTATCACGACACCTTAGAGAATGAGCAGCAGAAACAATTATTAATTAAATTCGTTTTAGCTACAAAGCTATCAGAAAAAGTAAAAAACAAAATTCTGACAGAAGCCAAGCCTACTACATTTGAAGACTTTAAAAAACTACTCAAACAAACATATAAATCACATAAAACAACCTCAAATATTCACAGTGAATTATCACAAACAAATCAAAGAGGTTTGAATGTGAATACTTTTGGGTCTAAAATAGAGAACTTGTTAGCATCATTAAATGAATTGCAAATAAGTGAACAAGGTGAAACAAATAGAGAAATAATAGTTAAACTTAATGACCAAATTGGTTTGACAACCTTCAAGAATGGTTTAGAAGAGCCATTTAAATCAGTAGTTTTGGCGGCAAGACCAACAAAACTATCTGACGCGATTAAAATAGCTTTAGAAGTAGAAACAAAACCTAATCAGCATAATTTTGTACATATAGCCACAAGAAATAGAAGAAATTTTACGAGCAATTACAGGTCCTATAATAATAATAGAAATTTTAATAATAGAGAACAGAGAAATAATGAACATGGCACTAGAAACTCAAATAATAATTACAGTAGGAATTTCAGCCATAATAGAAGCAACACTAGTAATAGAGGGTTTAATAATAACAGAGGAGGAAGTAACAATTATGGTAGAAATAATAGAAATAATAACCAAGGAAACAGAGGTTATAATAATAACAATAGAGATGGCAACCGGGGAAACGGGGGTACCCCCGGTGGCGAAAAACCGGGGAGTACTCAACAAAGAAAGTAATTAGTGTAAGTAAAAATGAAGAACTTTCAAATTATATTAGAGTTAAAATAGGTAATAACGTTATATCATTATTAATTGATACAGGTGCAGATATATCATTAATAAAAAGAAAATTGAGCTAATAGTTATATAGATAAAAGTGACATTTGTCAAATAAGCGGAATAAATGGGGGAATGACAAACTCGTTAGGAGTTGCAAAAATTAAGCTATTATGGGAGGATAAGGAAATAGTACATAAATTTCACATAATGTTAGAAAATTCAAATTTATTAGCAGATGGAATATTAGGTAGAGATTTCTTAACAGAGCGTAGCTGTAAGATTGACTATGAAACGTATACACTAACAATATCGCAAGTTGATGATGATGATCTGATAATACCAATGAATGAGCAAACAAAAACAGTTAAAAACATAAAAATATCTCCAAGAACAGAAACAGTATTAGCTGTAGATATTGATGTAGATGAAGAAAGCGTAATATGTGGGAAAGAAATAAGAAAAGGGATATTTGTTGCAAATACCATTATTCCGTCAGAAGGAATAAAACACATACAATTTTTGAATACAACTGAAAAGAAAGTAAATATATCAAAATTAACACTAGGTATAGATAAACTTAAAAATTATGATATACTACATTTCAAAAATACTTTAACCGATGAAAGCAGGTTCCAAAAAATTCAAAAAGAAATTCAAATAGATAAGCTAGATAAGGAAGCAAAAGCTTCAATATTAGAAATCTGTAAAGATCATCAAAACATTTTTCATTTAGATGGAGAAATTTTGACAAAAAATAATTTTTATGAGCAAAAAATTGGAACAACGGACAAAACACCAGTTTACATTAAAAACTATCGAATACCACACTCCAGTTTACAAGAAATAGAAAAACAAGTTGATACACTATTAGACGAAGACATAGTTGAACCTTCCGTTAGCCCATACAATTCACCCTTGTTAATAGTACCAAAGAAGAGCGCGGGGGAAGAGAAAAAATGGAGACTAGTAGTTGATTATAGATCTTTGAATAAAAAAGTTGTAGATGACAAATTTCCATTAACCAGGTTAGAAGATGTACTTGATAAATTAGGTAAAGCGAAGTATTTTTCGACTTTAGATATGACAAGTTCATTTCATCAAATTCCACTACATCCAAAATCGAGACCATTAACAGCCTTCTCAACAGATTCAGGTCATTTCCAATTTAAACGTTTGCCTTTCGGTTTGAAAATCTCAACAAATAGTTTTCAAAGAATGCTTTCAATTGCACTTAGTGGTTTACAAGCATCAGCATTTTTATACGTTGATGATATAATAGTTTTTGGAGCTAGTTTAAAAGAGCACAATAGGAATCTTGTAGAAGTTTTTAAAAGGTTACGTAAATATAATCTAAAATTGAATCCAGGAAAATGTAATTTCTTGAGACCTGAGGTAGTTTACCTTGGACATTTAATCACAGATAAAGGTGTGACTACTGACCCTAGCAAATATTCAGTAAAAAGATTACCCAACACCAACAGATTCTGACGAAGTACGCAGATTTGTAGCTTTTTGTAACTACTACAGACGTTTTATTCAGAACTTTGCTGACATAGCAAAACCATTAAATCAATTATTAAAGAAAAATGTGATTTTTAGCTGGTCACAAAATTTCAGAGTTCATTTGAACTTTTGAAAGAAAAACTTATGTCGCCACCAGTACTAAGTTACCCAGATTTTTCAAAACCTTTTGTTTTGACAACAGACGCTTCAAATTATGCACTGGGAGCTGTACTTTCTCAAGGAGAAATCGGTAGTGATAAACCCATAGCATTTGCTAGTAAATCATTAAATAAATATGAAATGAACAAAGCGATAATAGAAAAAGAGTTGCTAGCCATTCATTGGGGAATAAATCATTTCAGACCATATTTGTATGGTAAAAGATTTATAGTGTATACAGATCATAGACCATTAGTTAGTTTATTTACCCATAAGAACCCATCATCTAAATTAACTAGGATAAGAATAGATTTAATGGATTATGATTTTGACATTATATTTAAGCAAGGTAAAATGAATACCAACGCCGATGCGTTGTCAAGAATAGTTTTAAACTCGGAGAAATTAAAAGACATGGTACCAACAAATAATATCAATGTGTTAACACGAGGAATGAAAAATAAATTGACAGATAATAAAGAAGAAGAAACACCCGCGGACACTTTACCATTGGAGACTGATCATCTTCATATATGGGAGTGTATTTCAATATCTGATATTAGAGGAGTAAAAAAGTTAAAATTTGAGAATAAAGATAAAACTAAAACTGGCCAAAAAATTGAGTTTAATGAATTTAAAAATGAGTTACATGTTAGATACAATCATAAGACATTATCAGAGTTAAAATTGATTTTGAAAAAATTGTTATCTCACGCAAAGCATGAACACATTAGTAAACTAGCGCTAGCGAATGATGATGAAATATTTAAAAAGATATCTATTAATAGATTTAAAGAAATTTTTAAGGAAATACAAGAAAATGAAATCGGAGATTGTCTAGACATACTATTATATTCTCCTCCGAAAAGAATAGAAAATGAACAAGAAATGAAAGAATTAATAAAAGGATACCATGACTCAAAAACACCAGGCCATTGCGGCATAAGACGATGCATAGGAAAACTCAAACAAAAATATGTGTGGAAAGGCATGAATAAAATGGTTAAAGACCATATTAACAAATGTAAAATCTGTAACGAAGTAAAAATTATTAAATATACAAAAGAAAAGTTGACAATAACAGATACACCAAATACATCATTTAATGTTGTAACAATAGATACAGTTGGTCCTCTTAGACCATCCAATACATACAGATATATACTAACAATTCAATGCGAACTTACAAAATTTGTAGAAGCGTTTCCTTTGATAACAAAAGACGCAGTGAGTGTAGGAAAAACGATAGTAGAAAAGTTTATTTTAAAATATGGTTGTTTTAGGAAATTAAAAACAGACAAAGGTACTGAATTTACGAACGAATTATTGACAAATATCTGTAAACTAATGAACATAGACAAAGTAACATCAACACCATACCATCATGAAACTTTAGGTACAGTTGAAAGAAACCATAGAGTTTTAAATGACTTCTTAATGACAATGGACGGGAAGGATAACTGGGATGAACTATTACCATACTATACATACTCATACAACACCACTCCACATAGCACGACTCACTATACACCATTTGAATTAGTATATGGTAAATTATGCTCTTTACCTTGTGAAATTATTAAAAGCAAAGAATCATTCTACAATTTAGACAATTATATAAATGAATTAAAAATTAAACTAAGATATGCACATAATCAAGCACAAGAAAATTTGTTAAAAAATAAACAACATAACTCCAATACACAAAAATATATTTACAAACCAAAATTTAAAACAGGAGACTACGTATATTTAAAAGTAGGAAATAAGAAAAAAATTAGATAAACCTTTTAAAGGTCCTTTTAAAATTATATCACAAAACGGATCTAAC
>NW_023466495.1:0-7464 GCF_013731165.1 Rhagoletis pomonella
TGCGCCAAAACCACATCACAGGAATGGACAAATAAGCGTTTGGGGGGAAATTTGTTTGATGCAGCGCAGTGGAGTTAGAGCAGCTGGCAATGACTTAGCACAAGAAATGCATGTACATAAATACATACATATATACTTATATAAGCATGTATATACAGTCAGCGTCATAAATATGATTACCCTGACGTTTTGACTACTCAATTTATTTAAGTATATAGTTCATACCAAATTTTTCTTACTTTTCTTTCTTTTTCTTACAGAAAGGATCAGCAGAAGATGTATAATTTTTTAATTTCATATAGAATTCGTGAAAATTCAAGAAATACCAACTAACTTTCATCAAAATTTTCAACTTTTCAATACGATTTTTTAGAACTTTTTTTTTGATTTTTGAGAATTTTCACTGCCGATTCATTGCATTTATTCATTCATTCATTTCCTTCCATATAACTCATGAACAAAATCTATTTTTAAATGGAAGGAAACGAGCAACACCCTTGACAGAAAATTTTTCAAAAACCAATGGAAATTTTTTGAGACTTGAAACTTGCACCTTGTTGTACTAAAATTTAACAGGTTACAAATTCGAATACCCAATATTTTTTCTGAAAAATTGAAATGAAAAGTTAAAAATTTTGATAAAAGTTATTTGATAATTCTTGAATTTCCCGAGATCTACGTGGAACAAAAAAAAATTGATTCTGATGGCTTTTACTACTATACTACGTACTATATTTTCTAAAAAATAAGAAAAATCTGGTATGGAAAATGTAAATAAATAAAATCGTCAAAACATGAGAGTATTCATATTTTTGACGCTGACTGTATGTATTGGAATTTTGGGCCATACCATACACGCTTGCCACTTTGTGTGTTTTACTAATGAACTATGTTGAAAAACCAATAGAAATAACCCCCAATGGGATCAGTATTTGCTCCCATTACTCATCACATCCCATCATAAACAAAGGTCCTTACCTTTGCTGTATAGCCAAGGATCTGTTCATTGGACATGCTGAAGCTAGGGCATTCGTTACATGTTTATGCCCATGCCGGCGCCTCTCAAAACGGGGCCATAGATCTTGAGCAGAATAGTTCCCCCAGTTCCGCGTGCACGATGAGAGATTTGTAGAACGTGTCTTGTCCCTCAATCTGCCCACTACGCCCAACTTTTTTGCTTCCTTCTCTAGCATGATTAGCAACTCCATGACGCTGTCCAAAGTCAAGAGGACAGCAAATCGCCCTTTCTAAACCCTCGTTTGGTCTCGAAAGCCACAGTTAGGTCTTGCGGATTTAGATGAGCTAAAAATCATTCTTAAGTAGTTGACGTGCCTAGTTCATGAAATATTTCAATCCTTCACACAGTATCGTTGATACGATAAGGCTTATGCAGCTATAATTGGTCCAAATAGCAGGATCTTCTTTATTGTGAATTGGGAAATAGACAAGATTGAGTTTAGCAGCTGTTACATGCGTCCAACCAACTATTCGCCACCGGCTTTGAACAGTTCCGCCGCTCTGTCGGCTCCAATGGCTTTACTGTTCTTTGGTATAATTTTTGCTGAGCTCTGCTCTCTTTGACTTCCAGCTCTTTATACACCCCCAATCTTAGACTTCTTTTTCGTTTTTAATTCAGCATTAGAATCTGGCAAATTCCGGGGCGATAACAGAAATAGGGACGCGATATTTTAGCATGTTTTGACTACTTTTCCTTTGTTTATTTAATCTGTATTATTTTTTCATTTAAAACATAACCCGTTACCTAACAACAACCAAGTAAGGTAGACTGGAGAAAAGCAAAATAGTTGAAGGCGTTTGCATGACCGTCAAGACCGTTGGTCTGAACTGTGCCACAATTACCGGACATAGCCCTCTTCAAAAAACTGGGTTTCCCGTAAATACACTAAAGGATTGCAAGGAAACATAATTAAATGTATATTTCAAGTTATTTACGCGTTGACTTATGTTACACCATTATTCATAATGCATCAACAACTAACAAGTTAACCTTTAATCACATTGCATTAGATTAATTACATAATGAGGTGCATAATAAAGTTATGAGCAATTTGCGTTTCCTCGCGTTCATATAAAATGTGCAGCAATTTTCATAACACATTAGAAATTCATGCGTACGGTCATATCTAATACATAAATATTATGTAAATATGTATGTACATTTGTATGTATGTATATACCCTACCCCATAGGGCTATTGCGTAATTTCTGCGTCGATTTACAGTAAGCGTTGCTTATTTTCCTTTCTAGAGTTTGATCCATCATTTCTATGCCTTAATGCATACACGCATCTACATCTGAGAGTTCATACATACATACACACATACGTATTATGCGTTACGCACTAATTTTCCGCATAATTTTTCTTTTATGCAACCGGACTTCAAATTGGCATTGCGTGTACGGTGCACGCACTTTTTACTACGAGTAAATATAGGTACATATATATGTATATGTATGTAGCTGGGCGAAAAGTTGCAAAAACAAAAAAAAACTTACACTTTTTACCCCTTTTATTAGATATCATACGCACTTTCTCCCTTCGATGTATGGTGACATTTAGTTTGACATGTCTCGTTTTCTGCAACAATTTGTAATTTGTTGCATGCCGGCGAACAATTGTGATAGAAATGTTTGAACGGAAATTGTAAAAGTTTCACGGTTAGCTTATTAAAGCTCATATGACCACTTAAACGACGAAATAGAAGGAATTACGACACAATTTTTTAAGACAAACTAATCTCTGTGGGAATTTGTGTGAAAATCTTTAATGTTTCTGTAGTACATATCGATGGCTGAGTGGAAGATCGACCTATGTCGGCTGCCAGTTCGAAAACGCTCTATCTCAAAAAAACTTTTCAAGAACGCCCTATTTCAGAATTTTATTGAAAAACACCCTATCTCAAAATTCGGTTCAAAAACGCCCTATCTCACTTCAAAATGTATTGAAAATATGCTGATATAGGGCGTTTTTGAATCGGCAGCTGAGATAGGGCGTTTTTGAAACGAATTCTGAAATACGGCGTTCTTGAAAAGTTTTTTGAGATAGAATGTTTTCGAACTGGCTGCCGAGATAGGTCGATCTTCCACTCAGCCATCGATATATAGTTTTTTTACGGAAACCAATGCAAGGTTTAATCGCTCTCTTTGGTGATGATCGGACGAAATGAGATGACAGCCTGTAGCCGTACGTAGGGCTGCGTCCTGGCATGTTTGCAGTTTGCTCGTGTTGGTCGTCCGCGCCGTAGGTCGGCGGTATTTTGGCGCCGTCGACGAAGACGATCAGTTCTAACCTGATTTCCTTGCTTCAGTTTGTGATGAGTGTGGCGGTGGATTTAGCGGCGGAGAATCTCAGGCTCCTTGCGGTGAAAAAATTCGAAATTTCGGTGAGATAGTCAGTTATTTTATCTCAAAGTCTGTCGATGTTTGGGTCCGTCGCCATTATTGTGAAATCATCAGCTTCCCCTACCAAGTTGACTCCTGCTGGAGGCGGAGAGACCTCCCTTTTTAATTCTCCGCGGCTTGGACTTGGCTTTTAGAAATTTCTCGGATGATTGACGGTCATACGAGCTACGAGTCCAAGATGTCGACAGGTCATCTGCGACCAGGACCGTCCTATCAAAGGGTCGACGTTGGCTCAGACCCTCGCTATGCATTTTCCGGAATCCATGCTGGTGGTCGGCTAACTTCAGATGCTTCGAATGGTTGGGAGGAGTAGTGCTTCCATGGAATGGAAAGGGAATGCTCATACCCATTTGCCACATTTCGGGAATGATCAGGGTGGAGAGTGATAAGTTAAAAGCGGCGGTAGTGGCCTTGAGGATTGCAAATACAGTGGTATACTAGGTATAGGGGCAGGAATATACGGCCCTTAGACCAAGATCTCCATTTTCTTGGGTACTACACTTGTATCTTTCAAGCAGAGGTTTATTTCATCAGTGCTGGTGCGGAAGTTATTCCGCAGAGACATTTAACGACAGCACATTGGTTGCATTCATAAGACGTAGCTGTTTAGCTCATCTGCTACGAAACTGCTGGCAACTGTTGAACCCAACAATACGTCTTAGAAATGGCTTGATGAATATGCTGCCAAATGAACAGCTGATAAATGTAAACAAATGAAATTGCAACAAATAGAAATAGTTACGCCGATACTATTTAGAATTCAACGCTGAGCGGCCGCCGTGTTGAAAAAATCGTTCAATGTTACAATAAATTAAACAGTGTAAAATTATATAGCAAACAACTTAAAAACATATATTTAGAAACGTTGTATTATTATTAAATATTTTAGTTACTTTATCACGTCAGTAATATAAAATATAATAAATTTGTTTGCAACAGCCACCTAACAAAGCGGCGTTAAATTTAATATAAGCGGCGTTGAGTTCAGGTAGCGTAAAAATTTTCCGCTGGAAAAAATGGCGGAAAGTTGCCAACTGTTGGGCTGAGCGTAACTACTCAACTGTGCGTTTCTAAGACAAACAGCCAACGGTTACCCAACAGCTACGACTTATGAACGCGCCCATTGTCATTTGCAGTGATCCGAATCAGCCTTATGCAAACTTATTATACGTGGCGAAACAATCGAGTTTCGAAGCTCCTCCCTAAAACACGGAATAACAATTTTTCTTAAAACTGCCTTGACTCAAATGGAGATATCACCAAGTTTAAACTTAATATATGTGAATGCCTGTCGCTCCATAGTGAATCGCCAATACATTTAAAGTTGACGACAACACAAGGGAGTAAAAGCTCAGTTAGTGTAGACTAACCTTAACTAAACGTACAGTAAGAAATAATCAATCATTACTCAACACGTCAACTTAAGCCAGAAGCGGGAATATTTTGTTTTTGAATTTTTTTTTTCAGCTCTTTGGCAGTTTGCCGCCTAAAATGCCACATCGAAAAAATTCATGCAAACAAATATGTTTGCTTTCATTTATTTTTAAGAAATACAAAAACCAAAATCTGGTAAGCCTGATCCTCCCACCGCTCTCAAAATGCAAGTTAACTTTTAACTAATCGCTAACACATTCTGTATATATTCTAATATAAATACTAAGTTAATTTAAGTAAACCAAGTCTGCACTAACTGAGCTTTAAGGTAATATCAGATAAATTATCTCTTATCTCCTGAAAATAATAAACTTGGGTTTGGTGCTCACGTTCAGAATGTTAAGCCCACAAGAAAATATGTATATTTCGGTTGACGCAGATTGTAATAACCAAGACTGTAAAATGGGAGAAGGCTATAAGATAAGCGCTTCAACTGACAGAGTTATGGCAAAATATCTACGTTGACCCCATTTGAGCAATCCAGTCTACGTACACGTTGCTTAAACACCCAAGGTTCCTGAAATACTATTATGAGTTTTCCCTGCAGTATGATCAACCGTTTCAAATGCTGAAAGTTTATTTGGGGTACCCGCATGTAGCATGTAGCCGTCACAAAAAAAAAAGTTATGAGCTATGAAACTGCATAGAAATATTGCCGAGATTCAGATCAAAGAGCTCGAAATTTTGATACAAATTTTTTGAACTTCCTTAATTTTTTTTAACATAGAACTCTGGTTTATATGGTTTTAACTAAAGCTTGGGCAATATTTTACAAGAAAATCAAAAAAACTTTATTTGAAAAACGTTGTGAATATTTCTAAAAAAAATTACACGTGAACACTCTTTTCAGTCACTGTAATTATGTATTTTATTGTGTAAAACTATTGGTAGAGTGGTTAAAAGTGTGCACTACCACTCGATATGTCTAGTTTTCGATCCCTGGTCCGAGCAACATCAAAAAAAAGTTTTCTAATAGCGGGCTTCACCCGGCAGGCAGTGGTTTTAAATTTTTTTTTCTAATGGCTTGTTCGTTTCGAAAAAAAACTGCTGAAATGTGAGTTGAGGACGCTTTGGAGCATTTTGATTTCCTTTGAATGGCTTGAAGAAGTACTTTCTAGTTGTTATAGCAATGTTGTTCCGTTCAACATTACATTCAATGATCGATGGATGCTTGCAGATATACCCAATGAAGCTTCGAATAGGCGTCACCTAAATATGTACTTCAATATATGGTCCTCTGCAATCATCGGCTCATGTCTGCAATCCTTGTAAAATTTATGTCTCATCGTTGTCTAATTCATATATAATCCTTACTACTTAATTTTGTAAGAATTTGTGGCCTGGATTAGACAAGGATTAGAGACGCGAGCTACTTAACAGTAGTAAGGGATTTTATTTTTTAATTTGAATTGTGTCATTATTGCAGAGAGCCATCGATAAGTATAACAATATGTTCTAAAAGTTTTGAAAGAATATTTTGTGGCAGCAAAGGACTGAAAAATTTTAAACTTGGAAGTACATTCTAAAAGAGGACTGACTTACCATTTTAGTTCAGAACTTTTCTCAGTTCAGAAGTAGAAAGACGAATCCGCCTTAAAGTTTGCAGTACAGTTTGTTCAAAACATCTGTTTGCTTTTTTGTTACTTCTGTGCTGCATGTTCAAACCTGAAGGACGTTAAGATTATAGAAACCATTTTAAATTATTGCCTAGTATTAATAAATTTTCGGGACACTGCTCCTGTCGCGTGTCCTTTACTCAACCAGCATGTTAACTTTTACGGTGCATCAAAAATTAACTTTTCAAAATGTTCCTCTAATTACTCAAAGTAAAGGAAGAGAATGGATTTTTTTTTGCATTTATTGTACGTGTTGTTAAGGAAATAAAGTAATTTTACAATTTAAGCAACAGTTTAAATTTAGTAAGCGTGCTGCTTGGCAATGATAAAATCCCAGAGCCATGCCGAATGGAAAGCGAAAATGGTAGGCCTTTGTGTTATTGACTTTAACAACAAAAGTATAAAGACAAACTGAAGTTAAAAGAAGAAAAGGCGAATCACTTAATTTTTTTTTTCAAGGAGACTCGCGCCTCCTAGTAGTTTTAGACGTAAGAAATACGCGTGTCGCAGAAAATCGTCAACTAAGGACATAATGGCCCGCCAATATCGGTAACAAGCGTATAGATGAGTATCTTTGTATTTATAGTCGTCCTCCCTCCGTATTTGTGTTTGTATATAGTTTGTGTAATGTGCATGCATCAGCAAACAACGCGAATATACTTACTTTGAAATCAAGGACACTCTCTCTCTCTCTCTGAGTTAGTTAACTAACTTGAACAACAACAATTTTGGCCTGCAAGTGATTATGTATCTTTCCGGCAGGCAACGCCACACAACGGATTGTACACTTAAGGAACAAATTCCTGCCGCCTTCGTCACTTGCGGAGGGTAATAAAGCAATAACGACTTTTAAGGTGGAAACAATGAAGTGCCACACGCAGTTAATTAGTAGGCAGTAAATATTTAGTTGAAGGAAGTTTTGCCGAATTTGAAGGTCAACGTTTCAACAAAACAGAAATTTGCAGCAAGGAATCGCCAATTGGGCGATTGA
>NW_023466496.1:0-7463 GCF_013731165.1 Rhagoletis pomonella
TTTAAAAATGGGAGGTAAAGAATCGAAGGTCAGTGATCCAAATGCTAGCGTGGTAAACACGGTTCAGATAATAGACCACACTGAAGCTTTGGATACAATAACAGTTTACCTTATAGTTATCGTTGTTATCAACGCAGTGAGTTTATTCTTGAAATTTTACTCAACCCACAATAAAATTCTTAAAAAGAGATACCAGAGCCGCGCTGCCGGTCTGGATAAGGTTTAAATAAACATTTTTTTTATTATTGATTCATTCTCTCAATGGAGAAGTGGGAAGAAATTTCGAAGGAACTCACTGAAAATAAAATAAACGCGGAAAAATCTTATAAGTGCATATGTAAGAACATAAAAAATTAAAACTGAAACAGTAAAGAAACATTTAAATGTTCTACTGTCATCGCTAAACAATATAGGAAAACTCATACGTAGAGTTAATAATACCCTAACAAAAGCTCACCAATTGGAGTCCTACCAGGTATTTTCAAGCGTTAGAGACAAACTAGTATCCTCGTTATCCAGGTATAACGTTAAATTTGAAATACCAACCTCTTACAAACAACATATCGAGATCGATTTCGACATTTGGTTGTTCGAAGGTACGTCGGATACCGAGGAAGAACAAAAAGAGATTGTTGTGCAAGAAGAAATATCTACACAAACAAATATTGTCGAAATTGCAGAACAAGATACACAAACCGAAACAAGTATGACGCAAACAACAGTAGCATTCATCAAGACTGCGTCTTCGATTTTGCCCGAGTTCGATGGCAAACCCGAAAACCTACCAAGTTTTCTAGATGCACTTGATATCCTCGAACAAATTAAAGAAAATCATGAGGCTATTGCAGTGTCTATGATAAAAACAAAGCTAAAAGGCACAGCCAGAAATTTCATAAGCAATGAGACGACAATATAAGAAATTAAACAAAAATTAAAAAACGCAATAAAGGGTGAGTCAGTAGAAGTTTTAACAGCAAAACTCCTGAACATCCAACAGCGCAGTAAGACTGCTAATCAGTACACAGCAGAAATTGAAAAATTAACGAAATCACTAGAGGGAGCATACATATCTGATGGCTTAACAACAGACCTCGCAACTAAGTATGCTACACAAACAGCTGTGAAAGCCATGTGTAAGAATTGCTCCAATGATAAGGTGAAAACAATTATGCAAGCTGGAACGTTCACCTCAATGAACGAGGCTGTATCGAAATTCACAAATAGTTGCACAGAAATTACAGGTAACCCTAATTCATTATTGCACATACGCCAACAAAATTATTTTCGCGGTAATTTCCGCAGAGGTTATCAATCTGGCAATTATAGAGGTAACCAAAGGCGTACATACCCATCACGCTTTAATAACTTTAATAACAATAATAGTTATAACAATAATAATAATAATAATCGAGCAAATAACCAAAGGTCAGGACGAAATTTTGGAGCACGAGGCTCTAATCGTACCAGGACTATAAGAAATGTTAACCAACAGGAAAACCAGCAAACTCCATCTCAATAAATAAAAAACTATATGTTTTCAATTTACACCTTAACAGCTACATATCCTCCAAAACAACTCTAAATAATTCAATTTCAACCCTCCTGATCGATACAGGAGCGGATATATCAATTATAAAAAAGGGTCAAATTGACAGTAATGTCACTATTAATTATTCACAAAAAACCGATTTAAAGGGCATTGGTCAAGGTTTAACTAGTACTATTGGAACAGTCAAGGCGGATTTAAAGGATGATTACTTACTTATTAATCATAAATTTCATATAGTCGAAGATGATTTCCCAATTCCTTGCGATGGAATCTTGGGACTTGATTTTATTAAAAAATATAATTGCATTTTAGATTATAGCAAAAATGGAGACAGTCTGATACTGCGTCCATATGATTACCCGGAAAACATAATAATACAAATGACAAATAGACCAACTGTTAATTGCATAACAATCCCAGCAAGATCGGAAGTAATCCGACAAGTCCATATTGAAAATGGCAATTCTGAATTATTGATACCTCATCAAAAATTGTCTGAAGGTGTTTTTATTGCAAATACCTTAGTAAATTCAAATCAAACCTTTATTAGAGTCATAAATACAACAGACAAAAAATGCAACCATTCAAAATTTCAAAATTAACACAGAAAACTTAGATGATTACACAATAATAAATAATAAAACTGAACCAGCAAATAATGCTAAAGAAAAATTAGAAAGATTAAATAAAAAATTTTCCAAAATTCGTTTCCCAACAGCTTAATGCACTTTGTGCAGAATATATAGATATATTTTCACTAGAATCAGAACCCATTACCACTAATAATTTTTACAAGCAAAAACTACGTATGAAAGATGATAATCCAGTTTATGTAAAAAATTACCGAATCCCACAAGCTCATAAAAGCGAAATTTGTAAACACGTAGATAAATTAATTAAAGATGACATAATAGAGCCGTCTATGTCAGAATATAATAGCCCAATTCTGCTGGTACCCAAAAAATCTCTACCGGGAAAAAATGATAAAAGATGGAGACTAGTAGTTGATTATCGACAAGTAAATAAAAAGTTAACCGCAGATAAATTCCCATTGCCACGAATTGATGATATACTAGATCAATTGGGTAGAGCTAAATATTTTTCATGCTTGGACTTGATGTCCGGCTTTCATCAAATTGAGTTACATAAAGACTCAAGGGACATAACATCGTTTACGGCAGACGATGGCACATATCGTTTCAAAAGATTGCCATACGGCTTAAAAGTAGCCCCAAACTCGTTTCAAAGAATGATGACTCTTGCTTTTGCAGGTCTTAAACCATCCCAAGCATTTCTCTATATGGATGATTTGGTGGTATTAGGTTGCTCCGAAAAACATATGTTAAAAAATTTGAGAGATGTATTTTCAACTTGCAGAAAATACAATTTGAAGTTACATCCGGATAAATGTTTATTTTTTAACCAAGAAGTTACTTACCTTGGACATAACTGCACAAATAAAGGAATTTTGCCTGATCCTAGTAAATTTGAAATTGTACTAAATTATCCAACCCCAAAAACAGCAGATGAAGTTAAAAGATTTGTAGCATTTTGTAACTATTACCGAAGATTTGTTCCAAATTTTGCAGAACATTATAGAATTTTAACAAGGTTATGTAAAAAGAATGTTTCCTTCGATTGGACAGAAGAATGTCAAAAAGCTTTTGTCTACTTGAAGGAGGCATTAATTAACCCAAATATTTTGCAATATCCAGATTTCGATAAAGAATTTTGTATAACAACAGATGCTAGTGGATTTGCCTGCGGCGCAGTTCTTAGTCAAGAATATGAAGGCAAACAATTACCAATTGCCTATGCGTCAAGAGCATTCACAAAAGGTGAAAGCAATAAAGCTACAATTGAAAAAGAGTTAGCAGCAATCCACTGGGCTATAACTTATTTTAGACCATACATTTATGGCAGAAAATTTTTGATTAAAACAGACCACCGCCCCTTAACATACTTATTTTCGATGAAAAACCCCTCATCAAAATTAACTAGAGTTCGATTGGAATTGGAGGAATATGACTTTGAGGTGGAGTATATAGCTGGAAAAGAAAACTACGTGGCTGATGCGCTTTCACGCATCAATATAAATGATTTAAGAGAAATGTCAATTAAAGCATGTCAAATACTAAAAGTTGCGACGAGATCGGAAACTAAGCAAAAATCAAATAATAAAAATATTAATAAAGAAAAAAGTCACATTGAGAACCCAATAATATATGAAGCGCTAAATAAATGTGAAGTTAAAAAGCTAGCCCAGCTCGTTTTCGACCCCCCGAAACTGCAGTTCAAAAAGGGAAAGAAAATTTGTAGCAAAATAGATATTAATGATTTAATTGTTGAGGCGAAGATTGATTCAGGTCAATCCTTTGCCAGGCTTTCAAAAGAAGCCGGCGATTCAAGTATTAATAATTCAATTGTTGAGGCGAATATTGATTTGGGTCAATTCTTTGCCAGGCTAATGAAAGAAGCCGACAGTTTGAAAATAAATAAAATACAGTTGTCCTTAGGAGACAAATTGTTCAAGAATAATTATACTCGAGTAAGCACATTTAAAGAAATTGGTACCAAAGTTCTCAAAAACTTAACAATTGCATTAACTCCGGAGGTTATGCATGTGACTGATAAAGATACAATTAAAAATTTATTGAAAAAGTATCATGATGATCCTGTTACTGGTGGCCACCCAGGAATCAATCGAACAACTAATAAAATAAAACAAAAATATTATTGGAAAAACATGAAAAAAATGATATAAAAAATCACATTAAAAAATGCATGGAATGCAGCAAAAATAAAGTAAATAAAAATTTAAAAGAACCAATGGTGATAACGGAAACTCCCACAAAAGCCTTCGATACGGTGCAAATTGATACAATTGGACCGTTGCCCGTATCGGTATGTGGAAATGAGTATGCGGTTACCATAGTGTGTGATCTGACAAAATATCTGATAGCAATTCCAATTGCGAGCAAACACGCGAAAACGGTGGCAAAAGCCATTTTTGAAAACTTTATTTTGGTATATGGTTGTATGAAGACCATCATAACTGATATGGGGACTGAATACAAAAACAACGTATTTGAGGAATTGTGTAAACTTTTAAAAATTGAACACAAGACTTCTACCCCATATCACCATCAAACTTTGGGCACCGTTGAACGTAGCCACAGAACTTTTAATGAATACATTCGTTCTTACATATCCATTAACAAAGATGATTGGGATGAGTATATCAAGTATTTTGCATACTGTTACAATACAACACCATCTACGGTTCATGGTTATTGCCCATACGAGTTAGTTTTTGGAAAAATACCTCTGACTTACGAATTTTTAAAAGAAAATACAATTAGCCCAGTTTATAACTATGAGGCCTATGAGAAAGAAATAAAATATAGATTACAAGTAGCTCAACAAAGAGCTCACATATTGGTAAAAGAAGCTAAGGAGAGACAAAAGGTTTATTATGATAAAAATCTTCAATATAAGGAAATAAAATTAGGAGATTTAGTATTAGTTAAAAATGAAGCAGGTCATAAGTTAGATAATAGATACAAAGGGCCCTATAGAGTAGTAAATATTGATAAGAAAAATAATTATTCCTTAACTCCATATAATGTAGAAAATATAGAATTAATCGATAAGAGTAAGAAAATCATAGTACATAAAAATAGGCTTAAGCTATTTGAGTAAATTCACTTAATTTTTAATTACCCATAAATTTTACTTATTCATAAATTTCACACTTAAAGTTCTATGACCATAAATAAAGAAATATTTTTTGTACACAAAATATGTTAGTTATTAGTATCATAAACAAAAACCCGACACTTATCTATACAAAATGTTCAAAAAATAAAAAATCTAAAAACAAATCTGAAATTAACAAGTAAACAAACATATGAATTATAATCCACTTGAAATAAAACAAACAAAACCGAAAACATTGTATCACAAGAAAAATTTTGTAAACAAACAACAAATGACAAAAACATCAAAAGTATCAAATGAAATATACAAAAGAAAATAAATCCACTCAACTGCATTACAGTTCTAAAATCGTTCATATGTGTAACGTAGCTCCCCTACGCTACACTGACAGACATACGTACATGCATACATAAAACCCACAAGTACATACATACGTACATACATATCCACATCCAGCCATACATACGCTACATATTTATATACATACATACAGATCTACATGCATACATACAACCATACATACATACACCCATACGTATGAACAACCAAAGGGAAGCACGCAAAAGTGCAAAGCATTCATACACACCAATACTCAGCGAGAATTCGTTGCTCAAACATGCCAAAAATCACGATCTTCATTCGCTTCTCAACCTGCTTATCCAACAACCGACTTAAGTTGATTAACGCCAACTCAGCCAGCTTCCGTAGGTAAGCACGGAGCGCATCGGGACGGCTTAGGCCGTGTAACCTCGAGCGCCCTGGCTTGTCCTGCGGGCAAGCCCGAGAGGTTGAGGGGGGCCTGTGAAAGGGGGAATACCCCTCGCACAGACCCCCAAACCCATTATTTTAATAAACGGTCTCAGTGGACAGGAGACGAACTCTCCTGCCCACTTAGATACCGCGTGGCGAGCGGGCATTGTGCGGTGGATAACACCGCCCCACAATGTCAAGCCACCACGATTGAATACGTACCGTCTCACCCCAATGGGTAAGCACGGGGCGCATCGGGACGGCTTAGGCCGTGTAACCTCGAGCGCCCCTGGCTCTGCACATGGGGAATACAGACTGGCCAAGCTGCCGTAGGTAGGCACGGAGCGCATCGGGACGGATTAGGCCGTGTAACCTCGAGCGCCCCTGGCTCTGCCTACGGGACAGGTTGGTGGTTTGTGAGAACATATTGACGACCAGCTTCCGTAGGTGACCTCCGTGACCATTTCGGACCGCCAATATTAAGTGCCGCCCTGGGCCAAGACTACAGCAAGGAACCACCACCGACTATCATTAACGAGGGCCGCTAGCAACATCATCGCCATCCAGGGCCGTTGTCACCGTCGTGCATCATTAGGGCCGGACTGCCGCCTTCCTCACCATTGGGCCGCCAATATCATTGCCGCCCCAGGCCGAACGCAACACCAAGAGCCGCCACCTTTCAGGGCCACTAGCAACATCATCGCCATCCAGGGCCGTTGTCACCGTCGTGCATCATTAGGGCCGGACTGCCGCTTTACTCACCATTGGGCCGCCAATATCATTGCCGCCCCCTAGGCCAAACCGCTACCGGGGACCGCTACTTACTGTCTGCCGCTGACACCATCGCCATCCAGGGCCGCTGTCACCGCCGTTACTCATCAGAGGCCCGTTGTTATAACTAGGACCGCCAATACTGCTCTCACTACGGAGGTCGCTACCGCCCTCACCACTATTTGGGCCACCGTCAACATCACCGCAGGGCCGTCACTACTAAGGGACTGCTACTGCCATCACGATCAGCAATCGTCGCTCTCATTGGCTGCAGTACCCATCATCACGCTCGCTACCGCTCTCACTGTCATTATTCACCGAACCATTGCCGCTCTCACTGTCATTATTCACCGAACCATTGCCGCTCTCACCGTCACCGCTCTCAACATCACCGCCACCGTCACTAGCCACTACACAGTCTCCGCTCTCTGAGCCACGACGCCGACCGCCGACCAGTTAGTCGCTCCCTCTCTCTCCCCTCTCTTCGTGAACGTCAGGGTACCGGCAGCCTGGCCGAACGGCCGCGTGTGTGTGTGGTTGTGTTCACTATATTTAACTACTGTGTTTATTTTATTCAGTGGGGGTTAGTGGGACCTCCACTCAACCCTGGAGCGGCTGAGCTAACTCAGCCTTCGATAAAACCCACCTCATATATGTATTCACGATTTTTTTT
>NW_023466497.1:0-7463 GCF_013731165.1 Rhagoletis pomonella
TTTTTTTTTCTGGTTAAGCTCTGGATTGCTTGCACTTCGACCTGCAAGACTATGGGCCATTTAGCTATTACAATAGAAAAACTAGTACCGGGTCCGTAAACAGCTGTATCTGTGCTGCATTCCAAACATAACCCCATGAGCCCCATGTAGAAACTTTTTTTTCCAATTATGGCCGCACTTTTGGATTTCGGCCGCACTGTGCGTCGCACAATCAGGTTCGTCTACCACTATCCCCAAACACTATGCGTAACTTTCTGTTTGCCTGAGCAACACAAAATGATTTTTCATACAATTATTTAACATAAAGGTCTATTCACCACTTAATCTGACTTTAGTACAATGTTCACAATGGCACTCGTGGGTATTCCATGCCCTATGCGAATGTGAAAAATCACTGCTGCACAACCACCACGGCGTATACGTGACGTTCGTGTCTTATATTAGCTAGCGACAAAATTAAAATGTCAACAGGTTTTTGTGATATTAAAAAGTGTATGGTGTGCAGCTCTGGAGACATAGTAACAGGTTTATATTAAAAAATATAAATACACAGGAGTAGCACATACACACATATTTTCAAAACGAAAAGGTGAAGAGATTCTTGTAGACTAGAAGCACATGATATGCAGGGACTTTGTACCAGCAATTTTGCTTCATATATACTACTTAGCTCCTATACCATTTTCATATATTCATGCGCCCTATTTACTTATTGTCATTTATACAATCTTGAATTCAACTTAAACTTGTGACTGCAACCAAGCAAATCCTTAAAACGAATTTACGCGTTACTCTTCAGCGTTCAATTGCAAGCGAAAGCTAATAACTTAACGTAAACCTCAATCGAAAAAGAAGTAAAAGTCATTGAATTGCACAAGCGGGATTCTATTTCCTCCGACGAATGCACAATTTACCAGGTTTGCTTTTACGTTTTTCCCACGCGCGCTGTTTAACTCTTTGTTGGCTGCGGCTATGTAGAAAGTAGGAAAGTAATTTTTACTCGTTTTACATATTTTCTATGTAGTACACATTTTTAACACCTGCTAGACTTTCTCTTCTACAATAAATAGCCTAGAGCCAGGACATCAAAAAAAAAAAAAACAAACAAAAGAGAAACGATAAATAAAGCACAGCGAAATTACCGAATTCACAAGCAAATCTTTTTTACATGTTGAATGCTGAATAAATGGCTCGGGAAAAAATATTTGTTTGCATATACAAATGTCTGAATGAATGTACACAAGCGTATTAATAGCCCGTTTTTTTGCAAGTAACATAAGAATGCACAGCTGAATTGTTTTTGATAATTTAAATTCAGTGCGATTTATAGCAACTAATATTTACTAGTGTTCCCAGCGGTTGAAATTCAACCTTTTCAATTAAGGGGATCTGGCGTGTGCTGTGCTGAGCCGAGTTGAGTTAAGTGAAGTTATTGCACATCTACAGATCTAGCCCTTTAATTTAATACCTCCTTTTTTTGAAATCGAACGAAAGGCTCGAAATGGACCCCAAGATAAGCCAAAATCAACCAACCCCAACGCACAATATTTATTGTTTTTTTTTTTTACTTTGAAAGGCCGCATTTATGTAGCTTTCAAATCATCAATCATTAGTTATCGTGCAATAAACGTTTTTGTGAAGCCCTAAAAATTACAACTAAATACAACATATGAGCAAGGAATCTATATCGAAACATGAAAAAAATAAAAAACCGTCGAATTTCGACAGTTACTGGCACTCCTGTTAAGACTTTAATCATTGTAAGCCGTTACATATAATTTTGGCCATCGTACTGGACCGATTGTGGAGCAACACCCGACATATGTATTTGTTATAGACAGAAGAAGAAAGTAATTCCGTGTTTGATAATTTTGGTTTTCTCATAAAAATTTTTCTTACGCATTTTCAAAAAAAAACTTCTGCCAATATACATACATATGAATGCAATGCGACCGCAGTAATATATAACGCGATTCGAAGTTAACGTTATGTTGGGCACTCATAAATTGATAGGCGATACTCAGTGTCACAGACAGCGCATAACAATGGACCACCAAATGTAATTGAATGCACGGCATAAAATGCCTATATAAAACGAAAAAGGACTGGGAACAACTTTCCGTTGTTATTTCTTTCATCTCATATTCTTTTATTGTCTATGCACTCAATAGCGATGTGCAGATATCCGCAAGTGCAACATACAACCGAACGCTTCAGCACGAACAAGCATACCAATACATACATACATAGGGGCTAAAGGCGATAAAAGTGTGTTGAAGCAAAAATTTAGTACGAATATGACGTCTCTCGCCAGTACTGAACGCCAACAAAAAAAAAAACAAAGCAATAGTCAAGTGTTCCAGTTATTGGCAGTCATGCCAGCTGACTTCTATTTATTGCAGCGTTTATAAAGTGTAAACTATGTTCGTGTGTGTGTACGTAAATATGTATTTATGTACATATGTATTTAGCCAGCTATTTGCTGCAGCCGGTGCTTTTTAAGTGGTTCTTATTAGCATTTTTTTTTTATAAGAACGTGCTTAGGATTTCAATAAATAAGTAAACACGTACGAAGAAATAAGAAGTTGCTGACTGAAATAAAATTCTACATATTTTATTGAATTAATTTAAAATGCTTGGTAAAGAATTTTAGTAGCTTTAGCTTCGTATGGCAGATAGAGCGTTAAAATCTTTTACAAAAATATTAAACAGGATAAATAGAAATTATACTAAATACAGGGCTAAATTCATATTAGGTAGGCAGGTAGAAGTGGCTGCCGTCTTGGCCCATTAGGGGTATTCTCTGAGTCTTGCAAAGCCCTTGCACGGTGCACGGATTGCACGGTTTGCAAAGCTGTCCCATACGAAAACCGGTTTTTACCGTGCAATCCGTGCAATCTGTGCACCATGCAAGGGCTTCGCAAGACTCAGAGAATACCCCTATTGTGTTACGACAGTTTAACACCGTTCAATTATCGTTCCTGTTGAACCTCTTCGTGTAGCTGATGAATATCATTAGGCACCTTGCGTCGGTATTTGAAACCTCCATAAGAATGGCTAGAAGCGGTGAACCCAGATGACGCAGCCTGCTTCTGCTAAGTGCAATTTCATAAGATATGCAAGACTGTTTCCTCCTCTTCGTCGTCCTTGCAGCTTCTGCAAAATCTACGGAAAGGCACTCCGAGCCTTTCGGCATGCTTACCTATTAGACAGTGCCCGGTTAGAGCCCCAACAACGTAGGATATATTCCCTCTTCTAAGAGAGTATACCCGTCGTGACCGCTTCCGATACCATTCCTACATCCGTCTTTCTTCAGCTTGTTTGTGTACAATTCTCCAAGTAGCAGCGTGCAAGTGGCAAAAGGCATATCAATGCGTTCTTTACAGAAACGCCTTGCTTTAGAAGTTCGTCTGTCATGCAGTCTACCTCTATGTCCCTATGACCACGGACCCAAGTAAGGTGAAGTCTGTTCTGCTTGGCCAACTCTTGTAGAGATAAGCCGCAGTCCAGCGCAATATTTGAATAAAGCGTGAATGAGCTCAGATTGCAGACTGGCTATCAACAAAAATGAAGACTTACTTTCCCTTTATTTCGGTTCCAAGATTCTCAATAGCTTCCATGATAGCTGAAACTTCAGCTTAGACTACGTTTCAGTAGACCGGTAACCTAAAAGAGAAGGGTTTCATGAGAAAACACCCCCTATCACCTTACGGTCGGGGTTAGATCCATCTGTGTAGATGCCAATCCCTTCGGGGTGGATTGTTGAAATCTTCATTCCACTCCTGCCCGCTCGGGATTCTTGTGGTAAAATTGCTTTCCGGAGCCAGATTTATTTAATATACAAGAGTGTCCCTGGGCTTCAGGCTGCCATTGGGATGTTTCTCTTAAGCGAAGACCAGCGATCGCTGCCATCTGCTTTCTTACCAAGTCCAGTGCCAGAAGTTCTAAATAGCGTTCAGAGCATCAGTTGGCTTGGTTTGAGCGCTTCATATATGCAGATGATACTGGACCTTTGCAACTTTGTGATAAACCTGAGGTTGACCTCTTTATCCAATGCAGGCCACCAACCGATCGCTTCATGCAGGAGTATTGGTCAATCGACAAATTCTGGGACTGAGGCCCCATATCTTACCTATGCCCCTTTTACAAGTATAGAGGCCTACATAAGAGCATATATCTCCTTCATTCTCAATACATCCAAACCATAAATGTCCAATCTAAGTATGGCGAAGGCTGGACAGCGATAGAGCCAATTTTTTTTTACAATACTCATCCTTCAAACAAGATGTGCACAGTGGATCGTCGATGATGCCTCTTGGATTGCACCCCGCAATTAGTCCCATCAGGGCTCATAGGTCACTCCTTATTTGTCTGATAAGGAATTTTAGTACTACCCTGTCAGTCCTTTTCATGAAACATTTGGTTGTTTTGCTGGTGTCAATACCACACCAACGGCTCTCATGAATTTTAATTATGAGAACTTTGAGTTACCTCATCGTTCCCGCTATGTTTGACCCAAAAATTATCTACGGTCCAATTAGACACTTCAGCTCGCCAATTCATAAACCAGCTCGTTGCTTGGAACACTACTTGTAACGGATTTCAGCCTCAACTTACATTTCTATACTATTTTTGAAGAGGTGCGGACGGTTTCAAATACCATTAGAGCAGCAGCTGAAGTAACCGTCCTGATGCCATCAAGCTGCGGTACCATTTTCAGTCTTTGAGCCACCGGGTAGAAAGTTATCACCGAGCTTCCTAAGAGTGTGTCTCGATGCGTCCTTTGCTCCCTTGTAGGAAAGCTAACGACGTCAAAAGTTCTTAATCTTTTTCTTCTTGGTTAATCAATAGGTACGACCGTGGTATACTCGTAAAATTTTTAAGAATTCGGTGGTTGTAAGGATTCATGCGCCTCGGTGATCTACATTAATAACCGTGTCTAGTCATCTTTTAGGATATTTCGTTTCTTTCGATATTGCTATACCCAAGCTAACGCTTTCCTTGCCGCTTGGCTGCCAACGAATGACTCCCTGAGTGAGTCTAGAGACTTATTAGTTTGGGCCTAAGACAAGCTGCCTCTTTTTATGGTAAATATATCCGCCTAAAAGATGCTGCGGCCGTCAGCCACACAATTGGATTGCCTGATATGTATACAGGTCCTTTGAGTAGACACCCGGCAACTAATTTTTTAGCCTTGAACCATCTTTAGATTACAATGGCCAAGTTAGCCTCGTTTCTGTTATGCCACCTTCTGTAGAACCCACTCAAGATTTCTGTGGGGCCATTTTTATTCCGCTACCACAATTTTGTTACCTTAGCGCTAGGGTAATTTTAGCTATACCGACAATTAATTAAGCTCTTCTTGAGGTGCACTGCTTACAGCGTCTGAAATAGATCATCGCTGATGCACCAGACTGTTTTCCCACCAGACAAAAGCTCCATAACTTGCATAATATCGTGAGGTTCCCTGTAAAAATTTGAGGACCAGGTAATGCACTGGGTCGTAAAAAACTGGTATATGTATGTGTTGAACAACACCTCTTCGTGGCCGATCGGCAATATGATTCGGTTGCCGAATGTGCCATGGACTAAGAGAGTAGTTGTCTAGGTGGCCCAATGTTATGCAGTGATGAACCTGATGTAGTCCCATATTATGCAGCGTTGGACCAGAGATGGTCAGGTCCAATGACATCGCAATGTTAATGTAACCATATTTTCTCCATATATTTGGACCGTTTTGGTTACTAGTACTAGTATTTAACCTAGTCCCACTTTTTGTAGGGTTGACTGCGGTTTTCATGCCGTAAGTGACGTACGGTTGCAGCGCTCAGATATGCTCGGATATTTCCATATAGAAGTATATACCTTGGTTCTGGATCCGAAGATCTCTGACTCTAGTCCTTTTGAGTTTTCCTCTGGCAATGATGACTACGTCATCCATACATCCTTGGCAGCGAATTCCATTGGTAAAGATAACCTGAAAAAGTTTGGCAGTTTTGTTTAGGTGCCAAGTCTGGTTTCAGCAAATTGAGACTAGGAAGGAAAGCCTCAGTGTTTAGACTGAGCTGATGACCTGCAATACCAACATGGACCTTTTGAGCCAACAGCTCCCCCACATATTTTAAAATGAGCTCAGCCGACATGTATAAGCACAAACGCCCTTTTTTAAAGATATAGTATTTAAGAAAGAAAGTAAGTTGCTAGAGAGAAGTCGCAAATATTTGGAGCAAAGTAAAGCTGCATTTAAGTATAGCAGGGCCCATTAGGTATAGCTAGAATCTTATAACATCCAGGAGAACAGTTGGTGCAATATTCACACCTGCAAAATAGCAAGGCATTTCCTGAAGAGACCAGACAGAGTTGAGCGAAAATTTATTTCAACCAAAGAGGAAGACAAGACAGGGCGGATTACAAGACGCAGCCCATATGGTCGCCGTAGGCAATATCGAATACCCATTGTATAGACCTTGGTCTGAAGATTCTTAGAACACAACATTTCCTCCGCAACTGTCTGAGACCATTACTATTAGATGTTCTAACTAAAAATTAACCAGTTATATTCTCATTCCCTCGAAAAACTGCTCAAACTCATCTGAGAATGTAGATAGTTTACAGAGGAAGACCGCGGGCTAGCAAAATCGATATTACTTTTTCAGCTTATCACAAAACAAACCCAATTCAATGCAATGTAAACCAACAACCTGACTACTTAGCTGAGCCAAAAGGGATATTACATAGACTCTATCTATCTGTCAATCTTGCTAAGTCAGGGAAAGATGGATAAATCGCCGCGCGTGATTACAGATTAGCAGTGAGAAATTGAGCTATTCACACACTGCCTCCTTTTGCTTTATAGTCGTCCGCGTTTGCAATTTAAAAATACGTATGTACATTTATAGGTATATACATACATACATACTCGTATGTATGCATGCATGCGCATACCAGCTTTAGTTTAAATATTCTAGCACAACTAACAAACCTGTGCGCTCTTTTACGGCGGCACACCATATGCAAATATGTATGTAGTTTATAAGTTTGTGCACTTCTAGCGAATCACGCACAAAGTTTTGCTTGATATTGAGTGCAACGTTAAATTATTGAGAAATTGTGCAAATGCAAGTTTGATGTCAATAAACGCTTTAACACAAGTCATGCATTTTATAGTAGCTTTACTTGGAGAAGTAGTGTGGCTCGCACTGTGTACACGTACTTAAATATGTACATACAAGCATGCTCTTAGAAAAGTTTCTATGCACTGAAACTAGTGACTTGATGAAAATGGTGGGAAATGAACCATCAATATCAGTCCATTTCAATGTTTACAGTTGTTGCCTGCCAACACACAAATCACTTCAAGTGTCAACGTTCACAAAAGCAAATATCTACATACGTACATTTCACATCATACACTGTCTGGAAAAATATTGACACAGAGAATTTTTCACAATATTTGCAAAATT
>NW_023466498.1:0-7463 GCF_013731165.1 Rhagoletis pomonella
ACCAAATTAACTCTCCATGCAGACAAATCAAAAATAACTATGCAAAAGACAAAGGAAGGACTGGACAGTAGCTGCCCTAAGGGGTATTGAAAGAACACGCCATACATATTAGTTCCTGACCCCTTCACTTCCCACGACTTCGGACCGCATCGCTGCAAATGTATCGAATTCTTCTTGAGAAAATCAGAAAATCACTAAAAAGTCTTTGAGCAGATAAGACTAAAGAAAAACAAACAAGAAAAAGGCGTTAAGGATATCGAAAAGTGCCGGTACGTGTGAGTGTGTAAGGCAATAGACAAGCAAAAAAGGGTCAGCCAATAATGTGTTTCAGGAAAGGATAGACATTCGAGTAGGTACGTATATGAGTTTGGATGGATATTGTGTGGGAGGTAGGCAAGAAAGTTTCACTGCTCAACTGACAGTTGCAGAAAAGTTTAAACGAAAAATTATAGACACTTTGGTATGTTGATACATAACTCTGACACCACAAGACGCACAAATAGACAACCCTTCACACACGAGCGTATGTACATATCTACTGCGAGTATTTATTTTGCATTTGAATGCCCGCAAAAGTATGCTTCAATAGTTAGTTGGGGTTAAGGCAAGGCCGAAGTGAAAGAAAAGTTATCCGTTTAAATAAGTAACTGTAAATATCAATAACCGGAAGCTGCCTTCACCGGAAGGGCGTAACATAATTTTCTCAAGAAACTGACCATTACAAACTTCGAACTGTCTGCCTGTCAGTCTGTCAGTCTAACTGTCCGCATACCATCCTTGTGCCTATTCTTCCTTGTATGCTGCTGTTCTTGCTTGCTTCATTCGATATCCTTTTTTGGGGCATTCAAATATTATTAACTAGTATTCATGTGTGTCTTTTAACCGACCGTTGAGTGTATGTTTTCGCTTGGCATGCTGTCCATCCGCTGCTGAAGGTCATTTACTTACTTTGTGGTTGTCGAGTTTTTCGTGCTTTTCTTATAAGATTTGTATGGCTTGTACTTCAACACGCAGCAGCGTAAATATCTACTTACTTGTGGGAAAAATCATAAAAGATAAGGTTCAGCAAGCAAATTAAATGCAAAGCGAAAAAAGATATTGCGTGCCGAGTGTTTGAGGGTTGGGGTGAAAAGTAATGCACTGAGAAACATTTTTCGGGCTCTGTTCTAAGTGTAGGAAAAAGATAATGAGGTATGGAAAGAATCCTTTGAACACTAGAACATAGAGCAAAATAGAGTATTGCGGTTCTTTCCGCCGTTTTATATTATTTCTGCTAGAGCTAATTATTGGGGCCAAGCTCCGATATTGAGGGCCTTTACTAAGCCCAAAAAAAATTAATTGAATCTGTGTATTCCTAGTGTAGCTCTTTCCTTTCCGCCTATTAATTTTATTCTAGTCTGCAAAATTTTTTATAATCATAGACTCAATAAACACTGAATTTAGACAGTCGAATATGATTTATAAGCCTACACCTTGCCCATTTTCACATAGCTATAATTTAATTTTTTTTTTTAATTTTTAAGGCCTTAATTCAAAGGGCAACTATGGAGGAGTTCTTGGTGCTCTACTGCAGTTTTCATCTTTCTACGCGGTGAGGCCTTAAAGGCCTCTCGCGGGCTAAAAAGAAACTAATGTTGGTAACTATTGATATTGAGTTCGGTGAGGTGGACGTTGCAGTTAGCAGAGATATAGACGCGAGTGTCTTTTCAATTAGCCAAGAACTGGGTAATAGGCCTCCGTATTCCAATCCGATGTAATATTAAACCGCAAGGCCTTTAGATACGTATTGAAAAATGAGAAAAGATGCAGGGGTTTGTGCGGCAGTAGTGACAGCCAAGCTGCACTCAAGATTGACCAGCACTCTAACTAAAATTTAGTTTCGGCAATCTCTACTAGGTTAGGTTACGTTGAAGCGGCTGACTTCATCCAGCATAGGAGAGAGGCACAATTAGACCCAGTGGGCCATTTGTGTTTGCAATTGAGAGCTCGTATTCTAACCCGTTCGTTCACCTAGAATTAGAACCAGTAGTTTAGGTTTATAAAGCGCGAGAAATCATGAATACCTGCTTCGCTTTGGTCAATCAGACAGACAAGGAACTGTGAAATGAGCGTCTTCTCGCCAACGAAGTGACAGAGGTATTGTGAGATACTCTCGATCCCATCCTCGTTGCCTATTCTGCTGAGAGGTTTCGAGGGGTGCAGGGCAAAATTCATTTTGTCGTCATCAATATCAGGGGGTCTTGATAAGTATTTGCTTTCTATTAAGAATGTTGACTGCTCACTTATCGGGCCAGATAAACCCGACTGTGATGGACACACATTACAACCCCATTTTACCTTCCTGCTTTGAAGAGGACGATGCGTTGGAATACTTGTGGTGCTCTTTCCCACCTTTGCAAGGCTTAGGAATGAGGCTTTTGATAGCGATGACACCCAACAATCTCTTGTGATTATTTAAAGTAGATCAACAACTCAATTACAGTGCCATGGATGGTGTATGCTAGGTCTGCGCGTCTAGAGTTTTTTCAAGCGTTTTAAGAAGTAACGTCGTAAGACTAATGTGTCTGTGTTCTTTTAAGTCGATCGGGTTGCCCTTACACAAATCTAGCTTCCCACCAAGACACACAGATACATAGTTTAGACTTAGAGGCCTCTTAAAAATTGCTACTTGCCACGGTACAATCAGCAGATTCACCTTTTTATAGCATGGGTAGAAAAACTCTGTCCATTTCTGCAGACTTGAGTGGATCCAAACGTTTACCATTAGGTCTATATCTTCTCTTACTGCCAAGCCTAAGCCTTGCCGAGGACCAAAATTTTTGAAACTACATACTTCCATATCTTACTCAATCTTGAGCTCACTCTGCAAGATAAATTTCCCCTATCCCATAATTTAGTTACAAAGTCTTTGATACCCTAAAAAAACTCTTAAAAGCACAACAACAAATTACATCTTACCAATGCTCTCCCAATGGATGTCGAAGCCTTGCCATGCATACATGCGCGTATACACAAAGTGCTTAAATATGGACGCGAACAATAATTTTTGATTAAAGATGAATTTTTAATTTAATGGCGCGCATAATGCCAAGAGATAGCCAGCCGAACGAATCAAATGGGCGAGTAAATGGGCGAAAAAATCACAAAAAAAGGAGATATGTATGTATGTTGTGAAGTAAACAGCGGAAAAAAGATGAAAAAGTATTTTAATCTCTATGGCAAACGTGTGCACGACAAATGAGAGCGCGAGGAGAATGGCGAAGGGAGAAGGGAGAGCGGCGACCGGAAATCAAACGACCAGAACAACAATCAAACGAAATTTTTAATGTCTTCGTTTGCGACTTTTTGGCTGGAAAAGCAAGAAAAAATCTCAAGAAAAAAAGCACATAAACAAGAATAAAGAAAGAAATTATAGCAAACAACAACTCAAAGGAAAAGTTGTTTAAGCGAGTGTGAGTTTGGCGGCAGCTAGCTGACAGATACTATCAGCTCTCGATAGGTGAGGAGCACTTAAAAGGGGGCTGGGTTGAGTTAAGGAGTAAGTAACGCGCAAAGTGGGCGACAAACGTAAACAAACAAGCGAAAATGTTTTCACGCGCCCAACCCCTCACCTCGTAAAGTGTGTGTGTGTGTGTTAGCGCACTACGAGTACAATTTAATAAATTTAATTTTTCGAAAAGCGATAAAAATTTGTAAGTGCCGCCCAACGGCCCAACAGCCCAACAAGCAGCAACAGCGGCAGCCGAAAAAAAAGCTCACTGGCCGTTAGACAGCCTCATGCCGCCACCAGTCGTGACCATCGTATGCAAAATGGTGTTTAATGATTTATGAATAATCGCCATTTCGGCCGTTTGAGTGATGAGCATACGGCGCGGCCGCCGTTTCTATCCGACGAGGACTCACCACTGTCTGTGAGGAAATTGTGGCCTCTCAGCGGCGCTTTGGTGGTGAGATGTATGTAGATTATAAGCGCCAGTTGGCGGGGTGCTGTTTGTTTTGCCGGCGGAAATATCGCCGCCACATTTACACGTTTCGTTTGATTTGATTACTGGTATCAGTTGATTGGTATGCAGCGTGTCTAAGAAGATGTAATTTTTTGTATTTTATCAGCAAAAATACATTTGATAAATTGGGGGTGAATCATGTAAAAGAACTGCTCAATTTGCAATTGACTTTGAAGGCTAAAAAAAAAAAGTTGTTCAACCAGAACAGAAATTCTGCGTAGTTTTCGGTTTTGAAGAAAGATGTTCGAGTTTAATTCAACTTCTCGGAATTATTACTTAGTACAATGAGTCCTTGCTTCAAACTAAGAAGGAGCGGTGCGATCTTCGGAAGTTCAATTTTTTTTTAGTAGACATGGAAATAAGCCATTATAAAACGCTTTGGAGTCTGTTACGTTCTGCGGACTGATTCCGATATCAGGCGCTTTAAGGCATTGGACTAAATTACTTTTGGGCTCGATGTTGGTTTTCACATTTCACTTAGAAATAAGATTAATTAGAAGATCTAAATAATTGCAGCCTATACTCAATTTGACGTGGCGCTGTACAAGTTGCGTAATACAATTTTCTCTTTGTATGCAATAGGAGGTTTATTCTATGGAGAAGTTTTGAGCGGGACTCCTATGTACCACATACTCACTTTGTTGGAGAGGTCTATAATGAATTGGCCATATTAGAAAGTAAAAAGCTCAAGCAAACCATAGCTGGTTGTTTACACTAAATCAGCGAATATTTAAAGAAGGCTTTTGGAGGCTCACAAGGAAAGTCACGTAAACTTTTAAATTCTATCTAGTCTTCAACGACGAGTCTTTCATTCATTTTTTGTGCTGCATATCGAATATAGTCTCCGCATTGGCATTACTGTTCTTTTGACTCGCCTTTAGGACAAGTTTAAATCAACATGGAGATTGCATTTGTATGCGTACATTTTTTAAGCGGAGCCGTCGTTATTCCACCTAGCCATATGACTTTAGATGGGATACCAAATTTGTATACGAGTATGTTGTTTCATGGACTCTGTGTTATTAAATTTGCTTTAGAGAAGTCGAGGCCACCAACATTTTAATCCTCTGTCAATATTACGCTCAATAGTCGCGGTAGTAATAGCGATGAATAATAACTATGGTTTTATAGATGCATCGTTATTGTCCCAAGTGTCGATGCAAATGTTCTATAACTGGTCGCGACTATTTTGTAGCGCACGGTCCGTATAGCCGCCTTTGAATCGTAGGACTCGAGTATCTATTCGGCTACTGCGGAAACACGGCAAACACGAATTAACAAGATGTCCTCCAGTGAAATCTCGGAAATCGCGCCAACTTTTGTAGCGACGATCTCGCCCGGCAGGTAGCGCGTAACTGGTATCGGCGACGAATGAACAAAATGTGGGGGACGCATGCCTGTGTACTAGAGCGAAATGAAAATGGGCGAAATCGGACTGTAACCACACCCACTTTTCATATAACGGTATTTTCGAAAAAAACAAAATTACGATATTTCAGTAAATATTGGATCGAAATTGTTGAAAATTAGTATGTGTAGTAGAATTTTGGAACAGAATAATATTATTATGAAATTTTGGGAAAAAAGGCGTGACCCCGTCCAATAATAATGAAGTACTGTATCTCCGTAGCCGCTTCACCAATCCTTACCAAACACGGTACGAGCCTTGCTTAGGGTCCAGCTAAGAAATCTGTTGAAATTCTTTGAAATCGGGAAATAACCACGCCTACTTAGCATATAACGGTAATTTACTGAAACACGAAAATTGCGATAAACTACTATAGCTAATTGACTCAAATTAGATTGTTATAGATTTTTTGTTTTTGGGCGTGGCGCCGCCCCTTTATGACCACAAATGTGAATCTCGGTAGCCGATTTATCAATTTCCACCAAACTCAGTGCACTTAATAACCTTGGCATGGGAAAGCAATGCTTTGAAAATTATTCAAATCGGATTAAAGTTACACTCCGATATTTCAATAACTGAGGACGCTCATTTACTCCAAGTTAATACTTACAACAATCTATTAACAATGAATAAGACTGTTTTTCAATTTTAGGTAGTTTAGAGAAAGTTGAAACGACGATATTCGACACCAGCGCCGAGTATATAAGATTCGGTTTTGCCCGAAACTTATACTTCTTTATTTGTTCATTTTAATTTTATCGAGACTTTTACGTTGGTACCATGAAGTTGTTGCCTGAGAAGACCTCTTAGTAAATTTTCCGAATAATAATTTTATAGGATATATCAATCTTCTAAAGAACTTCCAAATTTACATTTTTCGGGGTTTCTTGACGTAAGGGCCAAAACGACCTTTTAGGCGGCAGCTAATGGGTTAAATATGCTACGAAAATATTTCCCATGAAATTTCACTATATATCTTTTAACTCTTTATTTCGCTCAGAAAATTATTTTAACAATTTTTTCTACTTTTTTTGAACATTACTTAGGCCGGGACATGAAAACTTTAGTAGGCCATAAAATAAAAATACGAGCTAACTTTTGCAAATCCATCGAGCGCTTTACTACTTAATGGGTATACTTTCAAAAAATATTAACGAAGTCCCGGCTGGTTTCGGCTGTCGCACACTGATACCAGAATCTGTAGAGTATTCTAATACCTTTTTATGGAGGTAGCTGGGATTTTTCTAGCGCCGTTAAAATATGCTCTCATTTTGCCGAGTTGAATGCGCTTTTCATATCCAGCGTCACTAGTGCACAGTATGTTTAGCTTCCATTTTTCCATCGCTTTCCTCTGATCACTTCGGTAGCCATTTATACCGCTCTTGTTATTGCTGCTGCATTCGACTTTAGCTTCCGTATTCCGTGGGGAAAGACTTCCAATGGTGCGCTCCAGTAGCTTCCCCATGCCATCCAAAAGGCAGAAGGGTCTATACGATCCTGGTATTCCCGCAGGTCTCACCTGGCTTTAGGAGCAGAACTAGTTTTTATATTTTCCATATGTTCGGAAACACGCATTGCTCGAGACATAGCAGTCGCATTTTAGTGAAGACCTTATTTGGTAAACCATCTAGGCCTGGTGCTTTATTGTCTCCAACCATCTTATCAGCTTTTTTCACCTTCTCCGTTGTCACTTCAGACATCTCTCCAGTGTTTATTGATTGGAAGGGCTTTTAAAGGGTTTTGCGGTCAGGAAACAGGTACCACACAATTTTACTCAAAATAAGTGAACATTTTTCCGGGGCAACTTTGCCTATTTTGGACACACCACTCTATGTGCGCCAAACTACGGGGTTAGCATCTGCTTTATAGCTTTTCAAATGAGGCCTGTTTGCTTATGCCGATCTCATCTTTTTATATTCAGTCTCTTTACTGCCGAGTTCGGGCCTGACCTTACATGAATGCAAGTAGCAAGTATGTTCGCAGCTAGAACAAAAGTTTCGAAAGTTTTTGAACTCTGCGACGCTTTTTCAGTTAAGAGGAAAAATCCTGCA
>NW_023466499.1:0-7463 GCF_013731165.1 Rhagoletis pomonella
GCGCCCGAGCAGGGACACTAAAGGAAACGAAACATAAAGGAGAGTGCCGTGAAAAAAAAGTGAAGTGAAAAAAAAGTAAGAGAGAACACAAGTGATAGAGACACTGAGTTCAGCGACTACCCGAAATACCCAAATTTAAGAAGCAATAAGGGCACAAGTGAGAGAGACACAAAGTGCAGTGACCACCCGAAGAACTACTAGTGAAGAAACAGTGTGAAAAAAAAACAATGGTGAAGAGAAAGTAGATACATTACCTCAACCGAGAGGAGCTGCTGACCTATATGGCAGAGTTCGGTCTCGAACAGACCGGAACAGTCGAAGAGCTGCGAAGACGCTTCTCTGCATTTATTCAAGAAGAGAGTAACAACGAGGACTACCAAACGCGGTTCGAAGAGCTAGAAGCGAAACACTCAAAGCCTGCGCTGAATGTTACCGCAGCAACACCAAGTGGAAGCCAGGGAGCCAGTGTCATGCAGTCACCAATGCCCGTTGACGCGTTTGAGACACCACAGCCATACGCAACGTATCCTACGACATCGCTGGCAACCAGCATGGACCGAGTTCGTAAGTGGGGTTTCAAATACGACGGCGGCCGAGACCCGCTCAACTTCATCGAACGTGTAGAAGAATTGGCGGAAGTATACGAGGTGAATCGTGACTTACCGCGAGCGATGCCAGAACTACTTAAGGAGAAGGCGTTGACATGGTTCCGCAGTAATAACCGGAATTGGCGACAATGGGAGGACTTCAAACGAGACTTTCTAAGGTTCTTCTTAAACTCTCGCTACCACGAAACCTTAGACGATGAGATCCGTCGTCGCGTCCAACAACCGAACGAGAAATTTAAAGACTATGTGTTGGCCCTTCAGAGTTTGATGCGACACGCGAACTACACCTCAGAGCAGAAGCTGACGCGTATCTACAGAAACTCTAGAAGCGAGTTCCAATGGTACGTCAAACGATCCGAGTTCACCACCCTAGAAGGGCTAGTGAGTTTGGCGGAAGATATGGAAAATATCCCCCCGGTGAGAGAGCCACAAAGAGCCGCAGCGCGAACCACTCCGCGGGTCACGGAGAGATATCAGCACATGCGCGAACTGCCTAGGAGTGACGAGACGGCTAGAGCAGAGAGAACACAGCGCCGACCTGAACCACACAGCGGTGTGGCAACACCACAGACGGAGTACGTTAATCCGTGGACTGCGTGTAGACATTGCGGAGAAGATGGCCATTTTGCGAGAGAGTGCAGAGCTGCACGGACAGAGTTTTGTTGGACCTGTGGTCGATGCAATGTCCCGACTCGAGAGTGCTGCCGTAGTGCATCGGGAAACGGGTCGAGGTCCCATTTGCGGCGAGGAGTAGGGCGTCAGGTAGAACAGCCTCGCCCAAACTAAAGAGTGTCCTAAGGCAGTCGGATGGCCGAATTATGGCGGCGATTAGAGTAAACGAGGTCGACGTAGTAGTTGCAGTTGATACAGGCGCAACAAGAAGTTTCTTGAGCGAGGCCATGTTTAAGAAACTGGATGTGGGAGAGGTTAGGAAGGTGAACACGCGTGTGGTAATGGGAGATGGGAGATCCAGAACGGTGCTGAAGGCTATAACGGCGCAAGTGGAGCTGGCGAATCAGGCGCATGAAAGCGATCTTTTGGTACTGCCTGGTTTGTTGGATGACGTGGTGCTTGGAACCGATTATCTGGCAAAAGCGGGGGTCCGATTATGTTGCGGAGACTTAGACGTGACACTCCGAGAAGAGAGCTGCGCACAAGGAGTAGAAACGTTCACGGCAATACGCGAGGGAGGTGCAGAAAGGTCAGGTAAATGCGATGAACCCAAATCAAACCCCACATCTACAGAAGCCACGACAACCGACGAAGCGAGGGAGTTCTTAATGTCAGAGTTACGCAAATTTGAGAAGATGTCTGGAGTTTCAAATATTGCCACTCACCGGATCGTCATGAAGGATGACCGGCCGATCAAGCAGAGGTATTGCCCGAAGAACCCGAAGATGCAGGAAATCATCAACGCGGAAATCGACGACCTTATCGAGAAAGGGTGTATTGAACCCTCACACAGCCCGCACAGCGCCCCAATAGTGTTGGCGAAGAAGAAGACCGGCAAATGGAGACTCTGCGTCGACTACCGACAGCTAAACGAGCGTTCAGTGCCCGACGCGTACCCCCTACCGAAGATCCAACATATCCTTGATCGACTACGAAGCGCGCGTTACATTAGCAGCCTAGACCTGAAAAACGGTTACTGGCAAATCCCAATGGAAGAGCAGAGCAAGCAGTACACTGCTTTTACAGTGCCAGGGCGTGGCCTTTTTCAATGGCGAGTAATGCCGTTTGGGCTCCACTCCGCCCCCGCGACATTCCAGCGTGCGTTAGACCAAGTTATCGGTCCAGAGCTAGAGCCGTATGCGTTTGCCTACCTGGATGACATTATTGTCATCAGTGCAACCCTGCAAGAGCACGTCCAACATCTTTCGGAGGTCTTCCGACGGCTTAGGCAGGCGAATCTTAGGATCAACCCAGAAAAATGCGAGTTTTTCAAGAAGCAGTTGAAGTATCTGGGTCACGTCGTCAGCGAGAAGGGCATTCACACCGATCCTGAGAAGGTCGCGGCTATCAAAGAGCTGACACCACCGACAAATATAAGGAAGTTACAGGTTCCTAGGGATACAGGGCTGTCATGGAATCCAAGTCGGTTTTGCTTTTTGTCGGAATTACAAACCAATATTGGTTTCATTTGGTGTCATGAAACCGGATTGGTTTTGCTCTTTTCGAACATAGACAAAACCGATGTTCGAATCAGCTGTTTTGCTCATTTGTGTGCATGGCGGCAATTTGAATGTACATTTTTTTGACACAATTTTTTAAAATTGAATTGTTTTCATTAATTTAAATAAAAGTAAGTGAGCGCAAAATGACATCCGCAGTTATCGCATTTCTGTTCTTGGAAGAAGAAAGTTCCGAGAAGGTTAAAAGAAAAATTTTGAGAGATTGCGGCGATCCACTTGAGCTGCCCGAGACAGCGTAAGTAGATTGTTTTTTAATATGCGTTTATAAATATTTATAGCGTATTTGCAGTTTCATAGCATATTATCGCCTAAACAAAGAGGTACTTGACACCATTGAAGGGCACTTGACACGTTCGAAAGTTCCACCAGTGCTGCAGTTAGCAGCTTCGTTGCGATTTTTAGCAGAAGGATCCTGTCAAAGATCAGTCGGGAACGATTCTAGCATAAGTGTAGCTAGAAGCGCGGTGTCAACGATTTTAGATGATGTGCTTAAGGTTATGGAGCGGTTCATTTGCCCTCAGTGGGTGAAACTAGAAATGGACTGCATCGAAAAGCGCATATCAAGAGACTATTTTTACTTAAAGTACAAAATTCCCTCAATAACACACATAAAAATCATTAAGCCCAGTATTGACGAACATTTATTTTATAATCGAAAATAATTCAGTATGAATGCCCTGATTGTAAGTAATCATGAATCTTCATTTTATTCGTACATTGCCTTGATTTATATATATGCATGTACATTTTTATTTAGATGTGTGATGGTGACATAAAAATTCGAGCCGACTAATAAACAAATGAAATCCAACAGCCGTTAGCTGCTTGGTTTGTTTCCGATACCAAAATCGATATTATTGGTTTCTGTGACACCTAAAATCGACACTAATTCCGATTCGAACATAAAACCGATAACATTGGATTTCATGACACCAAAGTAATTTTTTTGTCGTTTTTAAATCCAATTCCGACAACAATTGGATTCCATGACAGCCCTGATAGCTTCATGGTACCGAAAATTTGTCCCCGACTTTTCCAAAGTGGCGCATGCGCTGACGTCCATGCTAAAGAAGGGCCACAAGTGGAAATGGAACGACGAGCAACAGACAGCGTTTGAGGCGCTGAAGAACGCGCTAACCGAGGCACCAGTGTTGGCTTGCCCCGACTTTACGCAGAAGTTCACTCTGCAAACAGACGCGAGCGACTACGGGATGAGAGCTGTTCTCACCCAAGAGATTGAAGGAAAAGAACGCGTAATCGCATATGCGAGTCGCCGGCTCAACAAGGCCGAACTTAATTATTCACCAACGGAGAAAGAGTGCCTGGCCATAGTGTGGGCGATCAGAAAAATGAGACCCTACCTAGAAGGATATACGTTTACCGTCATCACCGACCACTTAGCGCTAAAATGGCTGAGTAAGATAGAGAGTCCATCCGGTCGGATTGCAAGGTGGGCGCTGGAACTGCAGCAGTACTCCTTCGATGTGCAGTATCGCAAAGGTAAGCTTAATGTGGTAGCAGACGCGCTGTCAAGACAGCCCCAGGAAACATTGCTTGGTTCAATGACGGCGGGAGGAGTAGCGGTAGAGTGCAAGTGGCTGAAAGACAAGATGGCGGAGGTGGAGAGGTCCCCACAGAAGTTTCCTGACTTTGTCATCGAAAATGGTGAGCTGTACCGGCGAATATCAGGCCAAATCGACGGTGAAGACGTGTTGCCATGGAAATTATGTGTACCGACAGAGCAAAGGCAGAGGGTGTTAAGGGAAATTCACGATGTTCCCAGTGCAGGCCATATGGAGATCAGAAAAACGATAGCGCGGGCGACAGCGCGATATTATTGGCCGGGCATGTTCCGCGACGTGAGGAAGTATGTGCGACAATGTCAGACCTGCCAGCTTTACAAACCAAGCCAGCAGCAACCAGCCGGAAAGATGCTGACGCAGCTAGCGGAAGAACCCTGGGCGACGGTGTGTGCTGATTTCGTAGGACCTCTTCCGCGATCCAAGCATGGAAACACTATGGCGCTGGTAATACTAGATCGTTTCTCAAGATGGGTCGAGATTGTACCAATGCGGAAGGCAACAGCGGAGGGAGTAATTCGAGCAGTGAGAGAGCGGATTATCGGCAAATTCGGCATTCCAAAAATCTTGATCACGGATAATGGAACGCAGTTTACCAGCTCGAAATTTAAGCAATTCCTGGAGGAGATGGGAATAAGGCACCAATTCACTGCTCCGTACACACCGCAGCAAAATCCGACGGAAAGAGCTAACCGTAACATCAAGCGACTACTGGCGCAGTTCGCAGGCAAAGACCAGAAGAGCTGGGACGATCTGTTGCCAGAAATGACTTTGGCCCTCAACACTAGCGTGTGCGACGCAACGGGTTACAGCCCGGCGTTCGTCGTCCAAGGTCGAGAACCAAGGTTACCGAACGCATTGTATGACGAGAATACGTTAGGAACCGGCGAAGATGCCATAACACCGCAAGTAAAAGCGGTGAGAATGAAAGAGGTGTTTGAGTTAGTGCGACGAAACCAACAAAAGGCAACGACAGAGCAAGCGAGACACTACAATCTGCGAAGAAGATCGTGGCAACCGGTCGTGGGAGACAGGGTTTTGGTGAAAGAACACTTCTTGTCTAAAGCCGTGGACAATTTCGCGGCTAAGCTTGCACCGAAATACGGCGGACCACATCGCGTACTAAATTTTATTTCGCCTGTGATCGTCGAACTCGACAAGGTGCACAAAGGGAAAAGAAGAACAGCGCACGTGAGTGATCTCAAACCATTTTATGAGAGCAACGCCTCAGGTGAAAATTCCCCCGTGGCATCGTCTGAGCCTAATTCGGCGCACAGCGGCGAATAGGTAAATTTCAGCAGAGACTGAAGTGTGTGAACTCGGCAATTGCCAGCAGGGGAGCAACTGCCATGACAGCAGAGACCCTGAAAGATGAGAAGCTAGCCGAAGAATCCTAAATCTGATGAAGAAGAAGAATAATAATAATAATAAGAAGAAGAAGAAGAAGAAAAAATAAAGGTTCCAAGGGAAAACAATGAAAGTGGAGATGGCACGAAGCACAAAAGAAAATTATAAAAAAAACAAAAATAATAATAATTATCATTATAATATTAAAATTAATAATAACAACAGCAATAGTAATATAATTATAAAATATTGATAATAATTATAATTATAAATATTAATAATAGCTAAAACATTTATAATAACAAAATAATACTAATTCTACTAATAATAATAATCGTAATAAGAAGAGGAGTAATACCGCAATGGCAACCCGAAATCTACTCCAGTTCACATCAACGCTACAAAACTCCCTTTTGGATAGTCAGCAACCCCGACACCAAACTACAGCTGTGCGAGGATGACAAATAAACAAATAAAAACAAAATATGCAATGTGAAAGTGAAACGGCAGCAAAATTACCGAAATTTTGCTGGAAAAGTGCCGGAAAACTAGGAAAATACAGTTGGTCGCGCAATGGCCACTGTCGGCAATAAAAAGGATGTGCCGCGGGCGCCAAGGCACAAGTTCGCGAAAATATGGACCAACAGCAGCAGCAACAGGCAAATTTTGTAGCCGAGCAAGTGGAGGGCGGCGTTTTGCGCGTACGCATAAAGCGCCTAACAGAGCACGAAATTCGACGCTACAGTAGAAGTGACAGCAGCGGTGGAGACCGGTCGAGTAATTCGAGCGACAACAACAGCACCGGAGGCGAGCATGACGACGCTGGCCGGCCAAGTAGCCCCAGCGAGGGCGGTAGCAACAGTGGCAGGCAGCAACAAGAATTCGGCGTCGAGGACATCGAAAGCCTCGAAAGTACGCAGCCGTTCGTACTGCCCCAAAATAGCGAAGATGCAGAGATGGCTGCCTATTGGGGTGCAGAGTACTTGGCAAACAATACGCCACATTTGACGAGCGAAGAGGAGGAGATGGAGCACGAATCATCGCACGTAAGCGTACGATCCGACGACAGCGGGCCAAGCGGTGAATGTGATGGCGAAGTAGAGCGGGCACCAACACCCATAACCATCTCGTCCGACGAGGAAGAGGAGTATGCCAAAAGGCAGGTCGAATTCTCCATCGCGACGCAAGACGCCAGACACCTCGGTAACGGGTACGTAGAGTATGCGCGCCATATTGACATGCGCATCAGGCTATACGACCCGATGCCATCGGAAGAGCCACATCCACCGCCGCAACAGCTGTGCCTTAGTGATGGCGCGATGGAGGCGTGTACGTTGGCGAGCGGTGGACGAAGTGATTTTGTGGAGGAGGCGCCGGCGGAAGCGGATTTTAGTGTGGCAGCAGATGCCGACTTAGTGGCGGAAATAGAGCGTTGGCTAGAAGAGGCTGAGCCGAGAGTGCCATCGGAGTGGCAGGTCCATCCGGACGTAGGTGCGTTGCCGGAAGAGTTGGTGACGGAAATTGAGTCGCACGTAAACCACCAGCAACTGAAGCGGCAGTCATTCAGACGCATCGTGAACGGACAGGCGTACAGAGTGCGAATCACCAAAACTGGCAAGGTGACCGTAAGTCTTGCTGCCGGGAGTAAGGAGGGAGTGTGAGGACCCCGGATCCTGTGGCCCTGGGCCCCACAACAACTTTATATACACATACATATATATCCTTTGTACTATTTA
>NW_023466500.1:0-7462 GCF_013731165.1 Rhagoletis pomonella
TTAAAAATTACAAAAAAAAAAAAAACTTTCAAAAACTATATATCTATATACAAAAAAAAATAAAAACTCAAAATTACAAGAAAACTCAAAATTACACAAAACTAAAAACGTCTATGTGCATACATATGTATGTTCAAAAACATACAAACGAAAATTAAAATGAACTTACAAAAAAAAAAAAGGTGGAAATTATAGTTATAACGGAAAATGAAAAATTACAAAAAAATATAAAAAACTCAAAAAATCAAAAAAAAATCGGTTGTACCAAATTTAAATAAACAATGTAAATTACAAACGTAAACCAAAAAAAAAAAATCCAAAAAAATCGGTTGTGCCAAATTTTAAAATCAAATGCGAGACAAGTGCAGTGGCTGGTGGCTAAAGTGGGTTTTTATAAAAACAAAAACAGTGGCTGGTGGTACAGCAATCAAAAACTGCAAACTCATTAAAAATTGTTCCAAAAAAAAAAAAAACTAAAACAAATAAACGAACGTAGAACTAAATTAAAAGCACGCGAAAAAAAAGGTTGTTTTAGTGCGTAACTGTACCTCCAGATATACCACGCCACCATTCAACAGCCGTTATAACGGCGCATAAAACCACACCACTAAATAACGCCAAAAACACCGTAACTCCGTTACAACGGCATATATAACCACGCCACCTAACGCCAAATGCATACATACATACATATATCGCTAAGCCAAGGCGCGATATCTGCGTAGCAACTACACCGAAGACGACTACAAGATTTGCAGCAACAACAACATCAACGAGTCAACAGCAACGAGTAGCAGTTTTCAGCTTTTGGGTATGACATACTATTTGTGAAACACCATTACATTTTATAATAAATTTAAAAACTTTACATTATATTCCATTAAAACTTTGCTAAACATTTTACTACTTAAATATTTGCTGAAACTTTAGATTGTATTCTCAAACAAAATTTTAAAGACCTACTGTACTTTTCTTGTATTACATACATAGGTACATTCATATTACTTGCATTTATATTACATACATAAATTTTAAAGACCTACTGTACTTTTCTTGTACTACATATATACATTCATATTACTTGCATTTATATTATATACATAAATTTCTAAGATTATATTCAACACTTTAAAAATTCAATGATTGAATAATACACACATTTACATATGTATATGTTACTGTTTTTTCTTATGGAATTTCAGCTTCAGTGGTACAGTGATGTACAAATATTAATATTTTTTTAAACGTAACTTCAACAATTTAAAGTTTTCACTAAAATTTTTCTTCAATTCTTTGCAACATTAGGCAAGAGTCAGATTTTTTTTTCTCAAATATTCGATAAAAATTTCATACGAATTTTCGCCTGTGCATTGCCGTGCTTTTATACTACAACTTTTAGGATTTCGTTTGAAATATGGTAAAATATTTCAACGATTATAATTAACAATAAACGTTTTCCTCAATTTTCTTTGCCGTTGTAGCCAAATTTCGAATGTTACAACTTTATTCAAATAACTTTTTTTTTCAATAATACAATAGTTCGATAGTTTTTATAGATCTTTTGCTTTGCGTGTGTGCCAGATGTCAGATGTCGAACTTGTATTCAAAGATTTACAAGCAAAATTTTCAAAAGTTACCAAGCGTGTTCTTCAAAGCCGTCCACTTTCAACAAATCGGGAAAAAGTTGACGAATATAAGAAATCTTTAATCGAAACTTACAATGATATTTTAATTCAAGTAAAAAATTCGGAACAACAAGGAAACAAGCCAGCTTCTATAATTAAAAGTTTACCGCGGTGCAGAGAAAAACTACTTCAGTGTTTTCAAAAAATTGGGTGTAAAGTTTTAGTACCCGAAGATTTTTCAGCTCTTATAAAAGAAGATATTTTAAATCCTGAAGTAGATTCCGACGACGACTTTGCTGACGCTTGTTCAGCTGGCACACCAGAAGTTTTCACCGTTAAAAAAAAGTTGTTCTTTGCCTTCATTTAAAGATTTTTTACAAATTGAAGAAACGCCTTGCGTAACGATTAGTTCACCGAATATAAATTTTACTGAATATACAAACGAAATAAAGATGGCAACACCTGAGCAAAAGAAATCATTTATTAGCCTATGTGCGTCTATAATCCGAGAAAACTATAGTGGTGACCCCCTATCGCTCGACTCATTCATTGACAAAATAAACCTAATTGAAGAATTATCGGATGAAAGTTTAACTACAACATTTATAGCATTTTTAAAGTCTAAACTCGAAGGCAAAGCGCGTGAGGTTTTACCCAGTCAAATAATTTCAGTGGATCAAATAAAGGTTGCGCTACGCAGCAGAATCAAACCAGATAATTCCAAAGTTGTCTCTGGCAAAATCGCGTCATTACATATTACTAATAACAACTATGCCGATTTTGCGAAGCGAGTAGAGGAATTATCTGACGCATTAGAGCGATCTTTAATTATTGAGGGTATGACTCAAGCAAAAGCCCATGAGTTAGCGGTAGAGCAGACAGTAAATGTTTGCAGACTGAACAGTCGTTCAGATCTAGTAAAATCTATTTTAGCATCAACCACTTTTACGGATTCGAAAGATGTAGTCGCAAAAATGATTGTAGAACACAATAATGAAGTCAAAGAGCGGCAGGTGTTATCTTTTAGGTCACGGGCAAATAGACCAAATAGTTTTCGAGGAGGTTTTAGAGGGCATAGCAACTATGGCTATCACAACACTAGTTTCAGATTTAATAACGGCAATACAAATAGGCACAATAATGGCAATAACACAAGGCACAATAATAATCAAAATAATTACAATAGAAGTAACAATTTTAACAATAGACAAAATAATTACAGAAATAGCACAAGCAATCGTTCGGCAAGCAACAGAATCAACTCTTCTCGTTCAAATTCTAGAAACACTTCTAATGTTCGATTTTTAAACGCCGATGCCCCTCAGGAGCGAACACTGGGGGAGCAGGAGCTAAGCAATTAAACGTAGTTATCCCTGAAAAATCAATTTACTGCTTGAACCTTAATTATTCAGATTTTATTGAATTAAATTGTACCGATTCTTACAAATTATGCTCGTTTCTCGTAGATTCACAAGCAGACGCAATACCATAAACATCACTGGTGTAACAACTGAAACGGTTACAACATTGGGAACTGTAAGTACAAACTTGGTTGTATCAGGTTTTTTTATTCCGCATACTCTTCACGTTGTAGATGACAGTTTTAATATACCTTCTGACGGCATACTAGGCAAGGACTTTTTAAAGACGAACAGATGTATTATTAACTACGCAAATGACAGTATAACTATCGGCATCGGGACAGAAAGCACTAAAATAGCAATTGTACACGGTTCAAATACCGACACTTTAGTCATTCCTCCAAGATGTGAAGTTTTTCGTTTATTTAAATTGACTAATTCCAAAAACCCTGTTTTCGTAGACTCTCACGAGCTTTGCTCTGGTGTTTTTACATCAAAATGTGTCGTTGACACAACAAATCCAATTTTAAAAGTAATAAATACTACGGACGAGGTAAAATACGTTCGTAACTATAACATCAAAGCTGAGGATATAAGTAACTATAATGTCTACAAAATAAACGAAACTTCCCAAGAGACAAAACGTTTAGAGGAACTAAAGTCAATTTTACAAAAACAAATGCCAAAATATGCTAAAAACAAATTGCTTGAATTATGTTTACAATACGCCGATGTATTTGCCTTAAAAACAGACCGTATGACACTCAACAACTTTTACGAACAGAAACTTCGACTGAATGACAAGACTCCCGTTTATATCAAAAACTATCGATTGCCGTACTCACAACGCGAAGAAATAAATAGACAAGTCGATACTTTACTGCGAAATGACTTAATCGAACCAAGCTCCTCTAATTATAACAGTCCATTAATTTTAGTACCAAAAAAAGATCCATCCGGCCAAAAATCGTACCGCATGTGCGTTGACTTTAGGGCGGTTAATAAAAAGCTTATCGCTGACAAATTTCCACTAGCACGTGTGGACGACATATTAGACAACCTTGGTCGAGCAAAATACTTTTCGACTTTAGATCTGTTTTCTGGTTTCCATCAAATTCCATTGCATAAAAACTCGCGAGATATAACATCTTTCAGCACTGACAAGGGAGCTTTTCGCTGGAAAGTTTTACCATTCGGTTTAAATGTAGCACCGAATTCTTTTTCTCGAATGATGTCAATAGCCTTTTCAGGCATTTCTCCAAATCAAGCTTTTTTATACGTTGATGACGTCATAGTTATAGGTTGTAGTGAGACTCACCATTTAAAAAATCTAGCTAAAGCGTTCGAAACTTGCAGAAAGTTTAATCTCAAGCTAAACCCCACAAAATGCAATTTTCTTCGTTCTGAGGTAACATTTTTAGGGCACAAGTGCTCAGAAAAGGGACTGCTGCCAGACGATTCAAAAATTAGCGCAATAAAAAAGTATACAAAACCTTCAGATAAAGACGCTGTTCGTCGATTCGTTGCGTTTGCAAATTATTATAGACGCTTCATACCTAACTTTGCGTCGCTGGCAGCACCTTTAAATAGACTGAGTCGAAAAAATGTAGAATTCTTATGGGACAACGCTTGTGAAACTGCATTTCAACACTTAAAATCAGCCCTAATGTCTCCTAAACTTTTGCAATAACCTGATTTTACTAAAGAATTTTTAATAACTGTGGATGCTTCTAAAAACGGGTGCGGTGCTATATTAAGCCAAAATCATAATGGCAACGACTTACCAATATGTTTCGCTTCTAAATCTTTTAACAAAGCAGAACAAAATAAACCAATCATAGAACTTGAACTTTTAGCTATATATTTCGCGATTAAGCAGTTTCGACCCTATGTTTACGGCACTCACTTTAAGGTGAAGTCTGACCATCGACCCTTAGTTTATCTTTTTAACATGAAGGACCCATCTTCAAAACTTGCTAGAATACGCCTAGAACTGTCAGAATACGACTTCACTATTGAGTACATAAAAGGCAAATCAAACGTGGGAGCAGACGCACTTTCACGCATTACCATTAACGAACTAAAAGACTCTACAAAACATGTTTTAGCTATGAAAACGCGATCAATGACAAAAACAATAGAATTACAAAACGAAAACAACTACACGGACAACCCTACAGTACAAGTTTACGATAAATTTTCATATAATTTTTCTAAAAAATATACCGCGAATAGTAACGCATTTTCGCTACGATAAAGATAACAAAATTTCAAATATTCAAATATGTGCACATTTAAAACACAAAAAACACGAATTACTTAATTTTGCGAATGTTAACGAAACAACTTGTTTAGACGAGTTACTTTTGAGGCTTGATGCTGAAGCCGGCAATCGCAATATTAAGCAAGTAGAATGGCCAAAAGATGATATATTTTTCAATTATTTCTCTATTTCAAATTTAAAAACCAGCGGTAACAATATTTTAAAATTTTTACAAATTATCTTAACAGAACCGGTAGAAACAGTAACCGACGACGATAAAAAGTTAAAATTAATGACCATTTACCATAATGACCCTATAACAGGCGGACACTGTGGAATTAAAAAACTTTATGCAAAATTACGTACAAAATATCACTGGAAAAATATGACCCGTGATGTATCCAGGTTTGTTAAAAATTGTTCAAAATGTTTATTAAACAAGGTTAAACCTAAAAACAAGGAAAATCTTGTTTTAACGCCAACACCGTGCAAACCATTTGATATTATTGTAATCGACACATTAGGACCCCTACCAGAGTCGAGTAGTGGTAATAGGTTCGCAATTACCATTATATGCGATTTAACAAAGTATTTAGTAACAGTAGCTGTTCCAGATAAAAGCGCTAAAACGATTGCATCTGCCATTTTCGAAAGTTTTGTCTTAACTTACGGTGTAATGAATTCCATTAAATCAGACTTAGGCACCGAATTTAAAAATGAAATTTTCACTGAATTAACCAAACTTTTAAAGGTTAAACACGATTTTTCAACCGCACACCATCATGAAACCGTGGGTACTATCGAACGTAACCACAGAGTTTTTAATGAATATTTACGAGCATATTTACATGAAACATTTTCCGACTGGGATGTTTATTTAAAATATTTTACATTTTTACACAACACAACAACTAACACAGTTTTCGATAATAAATTTTCCCCATTTGAATTAATATTTGGGAAAAAGGCAACAGTGCCTCAAGATTTGAAAAAAGATAAAATTGACCCGATTTATAATGTAGAAAATTACGCGAAAGAAGTTAAATATCGCATGCAAAAGTCGCACAAAATCGTTAAAGAATTAATTAATAAACACAAAATTCGAAACAAACTAATATATGATAAAACGGCGCGTCCGTTATCAATTAGCGTTAACGACAGGGTTCTTGTTCAAAAAGAACCACGCAATAAGCATGAAAACATATACCAAGGGCCATACGTTATAATAAAAATTGACGGTGTAAACGTCACAATTTTTGATGAAGCAAAAAACAAAGAAAAAACAGTACACAAAAATAGAATTCATAAGATAAAATAATAGAAAATTTTCTATTATATGTATACCTTATAAACAAAAACAAAAATGTACAAAACAAAAAAATAATAATCTGAAATGTACAAATTTTATATATGAAATCTAGCTCAAAAGAAAAAACAAACAAACAAAACTAACTATTACAAGTGTTTACAATATATTTTTCCACAAAATTATAATACAAGATTTTTTTTCCAAAATACTAAATGAATTTATTAAACCGAAAGCATTTTTCATACATTGTTAAAAATATAACTCAGAAAATCTAAATACAAATATTAAAACAAAAAAATTTAAATTACATTTTTCATAAGCAATTAATATGTATTTATGTAAAACTCAATCAAATAGCCTCATAATTTATTTACGAAAATAATTACTCAATTTTATTTTACAAATACCATACTTTGCCAATTAAATAACTTTTAATAAATAAAATAAGTAATAATTAAGTAAATACAATAGCTTTTATTTAAATATCTAATATTTACCAACACTTAAATTGATTTGAACGAACGAATGAAAGAAGGAGGAATATCCCTTAAGCATCTCTTAAATTCGTTCCTTCAAAACAATTTAATTCTGATTATAAATTTTGGGCAAGAAGAATATGGCAAAATTGATCACGTTGCCAAATTCTTCTTTTTCCAAAGGAGGGTGATGTAATGCGATAAAAGCATACAATTTGCAACCCTATAAATCACCTTGTATGAACACACCTTAAAGCTAATCTAATACAATAATTTACGATATTAAAAATGCAACACTGTTCTATGTACAACAGCAGCTAGGTTTAAGACGAAAGTGAAAAATAAATTAGCGGCATTATTACGCGTACCATTCAATCGTCAAGTTGTGTTTCATTTTTAATAAAGCGGGTTCGGCTGCCCGGCAATTG
>NW_023466501.1:0-7459 GCF_013731165.1 Rhagoletis pomonella
CCATATGAGTGGAACTGATGTCATTCTCACATATGGGTATTTCCATACGTCGCATACGTGACAGTCGTACGTTTCAATGTGATACAAACAAGGAATACAATTTGTTTTCTTTAACTTTTTTGGGCCATTGTATAGCACATAATTAGCTCTATATTTAACCGAAAAGTGAAAACAATCGAACTGCTTGGTCCTGAAATATAAGTATTTAAAGAGAGTGTCGTTACGTGACAAAAAATGGAAGTAGATTTTTTCTTTTCTTACAAAACCGCAAAACTCTGCGAATTGTGGATAGCTATTTTCATGAAACTTATTTTAATATGATTTGGAGCAATTCTAGTTGTCTTTAGAGTTTTTTGAATTAATCCAACTTGTTTCAATTTTCTTTTACAACCCCAAGTGTGAAACGTCACGTGACATAAATTTCCATCGTTATATTTTTGTTAATATTGCTATTAAATGAATTTTTAACGCTAATAAAACATGTATTTTAGTTAATTTTTAACGCTAATAAAACATGTATTTTATGTAGAATATACTTTATATTTCGACTTCAGCGCCAATTCAGGGTAAATTTTTTGGAAATCTATGACTTATTATGTTTCAACTACATACGCCAAATTCAAACCAACTCGGACCATAAATATGGTTTTTCGAAATATCTTAACCTTGGCGCCACCTAGGAAGACCATTTTACGCAAACATAATTCTACTTACATAGCCAGTATATATTTTAAAAAGCAGACAAATCGGTCCGTAAATACGTTAGATATAAGATTTTTATTTTTTTTTTGTCGTGGTGGACCTTCCGATGGAAACACCCATATGAAAAATATGATTTTAAAATCAAAAAAAGCTTTTGACTGCTGTAGCCGAGTAGGTAGAGATGTCCACTATAATTCCGTGTGTCGCAGGTTCAAATGCCGGCACACAGAGTTTTTAATTGTTAGGAACAAATTTATAAATATACAAAATGTTTACGTTTCACATGAAATTTCAATTTGTCAATAGCATTTTCAATCTTGATAATTTATCAAGAAAAGAGCTTTTGATTTCTGTGCCAGAATACCAATTCTTAATAAATAAAAAAAAATTTACAAATTATAAAGATTTGCAATTTATCAAGTGCACAGAATCGGGCTGTAAATAAATAAACCAACGAAAAATTAGTCCTTCGTCAAATATGTTTGATTTATCATTATTTATGTGTGGATATGTACAAATGTAAGGCGAATACGGAATATTACCTTACAAGTTTTATGACGATGGGTGGTGGCTGATGGTCGTTTATGGGTCAATACGAGAAAAGAAGTGCCCGCGCTCTTTTCAATAGAATTGAGTTCAACCTCAAAGCAATAAAATTGTTTGGAGGGGAAACTCGACGATAATTAATTTAAAGGGAAAAGCTTATGACACAGTTTCTAATAAATACATGTGTACATGTGTTCGTACATATGTATATTATTAAGCATTAAGGTGGACCGTCGTGGATTGTTTGCTTTAGTCTACAGGCCAAACACACTTAAATTGATTAAATAAAAGAAATATTGTAATGTGGGTATCAAACTAAAGAGTTTTAAGGAGAATTACAGTCGAAAATATGTTTGATATACAATATGGGTTCAAACGAAAGGTATTTGAAAAATCTTGATTTGGAAATATTTTCAATAGAATTATCATCTATTTAAAAGTAAATACTGAAAATATTGAAATAAAATAAAATATTACATAACTGGTTCCAAATAAAAAGTGTTTGGGGAAAGCATTACTAAAGACGTTTTTTTTTTAAATATTTCCACTTTTTCAAAAGCTGAGCAGTTTAAGAAGAGTTAGTATACAAATTCCTCAAAGAAAAAATTTATAAAAAATTACCGATACAAATGAAAAAAAAATATATAAAAGCGTCACGAAAACATAAAACTGTCATATGAAAGATGTTTAAAAAAATTTTAATGAAAACTTAAAATTGTTGTCACCATTCCATCAAATTATAACTCAGTTAAATTTTATTGCGAGTAAAGAAATGTTTAATAACATTGGATAATATTACTATGATTACACTGTACGGAAAAATCAACTTTTTTTCTGGGTATTGGACCAAACCAATTTTTTTTTCAAGAGATTGAGTCATAGGTAAAAAAAGTAACCTCTCCGTTTTTCGAAGTTAGCCTCCCAAATCGAGATATGGGCCTTCGAAGTTCGTAATAGGACCTTTGGTAAGAAATTATATTTAATTGTTGCATATAAATAACTAAAAACCTAAAAATATAGACGTAGTCCTCCCTTTGCACTTATTTAAATGGTATATAACTTATTTATGCAAACTTATATTACAGGTGCTCTAAGGCGTCAAAGTTTAGGTCTTCGAAAAATTAAATTCCTTATATTTCAATCAATTTTGAACTGATTTTTAAAAAATGTATATCGTTGTAAAATTGATTAAACTCCCTTTCTTTCGATATGCATATTTGTATACTCCGTATATAAAAATTTTAGGCGAAACATATTTACATAAATGAAAAAATACCTTTCTTTATTGAACAAAAATATTTTAAACAAAAAATAACTAACCGATTTTTAAAATATTGGGATATGCATATTTGTATTCTTCGTATATAAAAATTTGATAAAAACACATTTAAAAGAAAAAATACCTTTTTTTATAAAAAAAATATATTAAACAAAAAAATTACTAACCGATTTTTAAAAGGTTGGCATCGTTGTAAAGGCGAATAAACCTTCTTTCCTCTGATATGCGTATATGAAAAAATACCTTTTAAAAAAATATATGTATTTTAAACAAAAAAATACTAACCGATTTTTAAAAAATTGGTATCGTTTTCAAAAACGCATTAAGTGGAAACATCCCAAGGAAAATATTAAACCTGGTGACCTGGTCGTTATCAAGGAAGACAACTTAACCCCAACGGAATGGAGGTTAGGACGAGTTGTCAACGTACACGCCGGTGCCGACACCAGAGTACGAGTAGTGGACATCTTGACGGAGAAAGGTCAAGTCACTAGACCACTGGTGAAGTCGGTTCTACTCCCGCCAAGCAACGATGGAAACTCGGAGCCGACAACCACCTCGTAAACCATTTCATCATTATATCCCACTTCCTTTTTCCACGCGATTCCACTTCCTTATATTAGGAAGGGTCCCACGACTAAGGAGTTCAAAATAAAAATTCGGTGATGGTTCTTACCCGGGTTTCCCCGAGTTGATCTGGTTACAAATAAACGACCATCATCAGATCCTAACCCAAAATACCCAGGCATTGCAGAGAAGTAAATTGCTTCACATCAAAATGAATTACAAACGGTGAAAAACCGGCAATTCCTGTACAACTTGACTTTTTCTTGCCACATATCCCTGGAAGTGTTTATGGAAGAATACTGTAACTTGGTATGGAGTTGTGTATACAAAATGTATCAATCGCTCATAGAAAAAATGTGAGTTAATAAAAAAGGAGGCATGTCGCCTCCCATAAGTACTAAAAATTTCTTAATACATATCTCTGGAAGGAAAGAAAATCTCTGGAGGTATTTTAAATTTGTTATGGAGATCTATTTTATAAGTGCCGTACTGACAAAAAAAAAAAAATTCATTTAATGGAAAAGGGAGAGCCGGGTTCGGCCTCATAATGTAAAGCTGTCATGATGCATACATACCTCTTGGGGCATTTGCTACAGTAATGAGGAGTGGTATTTTATCAAGGCCAGGTTACTAACTTTGAGTTGAAAATATTAGAACCCGCCGTGGCGCCTCCAAGAAGGTTACACGTTCACGTGTCGTATCTCTGGAACTATTTTAAGGTAAACTTAGAGGGATTTATATCTTTCGTATGCCTAGCGCGCAGACGAGATTTTATAATTTTATAGTTTTAAACCGCCGACAGCTGTGCTAGGGTTAATAGCCCGAACACAATGAAAACGACGAGCTGCGGAACACAACTGTCAAATTATTTTAACACGTACTCTTATGTAGATAAAAATTTTGGCGACGAACGAGCTAAGCGACGACAGTGATTGTGGCCAGATTGGATCTATTTCTATTTTTCCAGCGACAGATAAGGTTTTTCCTCTTCTTTTATGTCAAGCTCATACAAATTCATGATGTTGCTGTCGCGTTCAAAATCATGTAGTCTTCGACAAAGCCTTTAGATAATGAAAATAACCAATTGGAAGCTGTGTAGCTCGTTGTGTTCAAAGTGATCAGAACTTAAGAAGGCTTACAGCCGAAAATATGTTTGAGGAGGGTTGCCACCTGTTTGATAATATAACTAAATTTAATTGATAAAATCAGTGTCTTATTATAATATAGGTTACAAATTAAAAGGCTTAAGCAATTTGACTTGGAAATGTTTTTGAATAGGGTTGCCACCCATTTAAAAATTTTAACTAAGTTAAATTGATAAAAGAAAAAAATATTGCAATATGGGTATTGACTTAGATAGGTTTAAGATAGGTAACTGTCGAAAATATTTTTGAGAAGGGTTGCCACCTATTTGAAAATTTTAACTCAGTTAATTGATAAAATAAATGAAATATTGCCATGTGGGTGTCAAACTAAAGAGCTTTAAGAAGGCTTACAGCCGAGAATATGTTTGAGGGGGGTTACCACCTGTTCGAAAATCTAACTCAATTTAATTGATATAATAAATGACATATTACCATATAGGTATCATATTAAAGAGGTTTAAGAAAGGTGACTGTAGAAATATTTTTGAGGAGGGCTGTCACTTATTTGAAAATTTTGACTCAGTTAAATTGATAAAATAAATGAAATAGGGTCAGAATTTTTTTTAAATCAGCACACACAAAAATTTTGGTCATATAATTTGATGATTTGTGTCTCAATCGATAGCTCTCAGAGTGAATATTTTGTCTTCTGAATGTTATAGCAAAAGTAAAATTTTTGCAAAACGTATTCGCAAAAAAAGTTTAAGATACATTTTTTTTTTCAAAAATTCATTATTCTTCGACGGTGTAAGTAAACTGAACAAAAAATACCACAAATGAAAGATATAGAAAAGACTTTGGTATACTTATATAAAATTTTTACTAAGCGTTTTTTTATAGTTTTTCGATATATCCTTTTAAAGGACAATTAGTATTTAACAATGTTCTCCGCCTAGCAGAAATTTAAAAAAACACGGTAGGCACATTGAAACCTTGTAAACTGAATTCCGAAGAGAAAATAATGGAGATTATTGCGGTTTAGGAGGAATCATAAAAAGAAAATACTCATAAGCATAAAAATTTAAAATTCTACGATTTGGTTTTACCTTAAGTATATGTGCTCAAAAAAAAAACATGCAGATTCAACTAGTCCTAAAATCAAATTAAACGGAAAATGCTATCTATAGGTCGCTAAAAAGCGTGAAAAGCTAAAATTACAAAGATACTGCACTGGAACGCATACATCTGATGCATTTTCTGATGAGCGTTAACGCACAGACTAATATTTATTATACACAGATTTATTTCTAAAAATGCGCACTCTAAAAGTTGATTTACATGCGTTGTTATTTTATTTTATTTAAATATTTAAATAGCGGGTTATTTGTTTATAAAATTTTATGCACATCACAAACAGTATATACAGAAATTTCTCTACATTCCAAAGTTTTTGCATCGATTGGTATAAAGGAATGGTACGAGTGCCTGCTATTGCGATTGCTTGTTTGAAACGAGCGCTCAAATCTATATCCTCAACTTCATGTTTTTGTTCTGAGCAAAAATCACAAGCAATATTGTCGAAATATACTCGCGACCATTCGAATAACTTTTCCTCAATAAAAATGTCTGACGATAGCGATTTATTGAAGATAAATTTCAAGGGTTTTGATAAGCTGTTATGAAATACCATCCGAATCTACACCGCCTGATTCATATACTTCGAGCTTTTTGGTAGATTTTTCGATTTTGTTTAAAACCGCATCTCTCCCACTAACCGTATTCCATGACTAACTAGTGGTGGAAAACAATCGATGGCACTCTCGATACTATCGATGGTCACTAATAGTAATTTATTGAACAATATAAAAATACTGGAATACTGTGCTATTGAAAAAACAACTTTTTTTGCCAAAATCAGTTTTTGATGTTAAATAATTACTATAAGTGACCTAAGTGTTAAGGTTCAGGGATGGTATTTTAAGAGATTGTAGTAGAAAGTTCAAGCCCTAGTTTGAGCCTAAGTGGAAGGCTCTATCACCTTTTGTTTAATTGCTGAGGGTACACAAACTTCGCACAAAATCAGGCTGTTTTATAAATGACTATAAGTGACTATTAAGTCAAGGTGCGGGGATGTTACTTTCAAGGATATTAGTCGAGACTTCTAGCTTTAATTTAAGCCTAATGTCGCCTTTTGTTTATTAGCTAGAGCTTTTAATATATAGCAAAAAAACGCGATTCTTCGACAATTTGACCTCGTTTTTCTCAAAATCTTGAGCTGATGGATCTTTATACTTACGGATTCGTAATCAACACAGAAAAGACAATCAAACTCGGCTTTAACATTTGGAGCAACAAAATGTTTTCCCATTTTTGCTCCCTTGTGTAATAAATTTCCAAACAAGGTGGCCAGTGGAATCAGTTATTAATTTTTGACAGTTATATGGTAATAGTCTCCATCTTTTTCTCTTCGGAATTCAGTTTCCAAGGTTTTAGTGAATCTACCATATTTGTTTTAATATCTGCTAGGTGGTTAACATTGTTAAGAACTAATTGTCCTTTATAAGGATATATTAAAAAAACTAACAAAGTCTTTTTTTTTTTAATTTTACATAAGTATACTAAAATATAGTCAATTATCTTTCATTTCTGGTATTTTTTGTTCAATTTATGTAAACCGTCGATCAACAATGAATTTTTGAAAAAAAAAATGATCTTATTTGCGAATAACTTTTGCAAAAATTTTTGACTCTGAGAGCTATCGATTGACACACAAATCATCAAAGTAATCGAAAAATTTTTTTATTTTTAGATTTTTAAGAAAGCTTACAGCCGAAAATATTTTTGAGGAGAATTGCCTTTTGTTTGACAATTGAATTTTATTTAATTGATAAACTAAATAACTTATTGCAATATAGGTACCCCAAATTAAAGAGGCTTAAGAAAGATGACTGTTGGAAACATTTTTGAGGAGGGTTGCCACCTTTTTGAAAATTTAAACTCGAAAGCTCAGTATGTTGCCGTAGGTTGAGTCAATGTATTTTCAATATAAACCGGTTAACCGCCCAATTCTGTGCTTTCTGTGCTCTACGATTTCCACATCAGGGGAACTGATTTCCATATGAGTGGAACTGATGTCATTCTCACATATGGGTATTTCCATACGTCGCATACGTGACAGTCGTACGTTTCAATGTGATACAAACAAGGAATACAATTTGTTTTCTTTAACTTTTTTGGGCCATTGTATAGCACATAATTAGCTCTATATTTAACCGAAAAG